>NC_056731.1:817525502-817682494 GCF_019279795.1 Protopterus annectens | reverse complement strand
TTTTAAAGAACCTTTTGGGATCCCCTCCCATTATCAGGCATGCATCCACCTGCCGTCTTTCTTGTTTTGTACTTTCCCTACCCAGACATGGCAAAATGTGCCTTGTGGCTGATATACTGCATATCAGCTTTGTTCTGCTTTGACACTTTACTGTTTTCTTTGCAGTACAGCCCTCCCCCCTTCCCTGTTCTGCAGGTAGCTGCTTGCAGCCTTGTTAGCTGTTGTCAATGGCCCACTGTAGGGTCCTAGGTGTTAATTAGTCATTTGTACTCCAATTTCACTGCTGCAGCATTTCCTTATTTCTTTCCTATATCCTTCCTGTTTCAGCTGCAGTGTGTGCCGCTCATACCCATTTACCGGGTTTACGCTCGTTTTCATCTCTGTTCACATGCATACTCGGTTACCTTGTGTACTCTCAGCTAAGTACAGCTATGACCAATTCGACACACCCCTGTCCTGCAGCTTTGCCTAGCTAGGGGCAGACTGGTTTAGCAATGCTCCAATGTGCTTACAGCAATGGTGACACACCCCCTCTCTTGATGTCATCTTTATCTCAAGGGCACACCTCGGCATTATAACTCTATGCTGTGAGGTGCATCTGTACACCAGTGGGGAATCTGTGATTCATTATTAGTCCTCTCATTTGCATGGCATTGCCTACTAATTCCTAGCTACTGTGCATAACACTGTCACTGCCCCTTAGCAACCCTTGCACCATAGTATGGTGTAGCATACCTGCCATCGACTATTATGGGGAAATCGTGATATGTGTTTCATTGCGGTTTTATTCTATATTTATATATATTCCTTGCGATCCCCTTTGCGCATCGCTGCCCTGCGCTTCCATGTCACGATAGTGCGACTATATATATATTAAATGTTAATTTTATATTTTGTACATTTTTTATGTCAATGGCTATATATTTAGCCATTGGCATATATTAACAATATAATACATGTATTTGGTCAGCTGTCATGGCTCCGATTTTATATTTGCAAAAATGTAAATCGTTTTCTATGGTTTACATTTCTGCATGTAACACTACGCCTACACCACTTCCTGAATCACTACATACCTTCATTTGCATGCTATACTGCTGCACATGGGGTAATTAACATACAAGGCTCGGGAGTTGTGCGGGCATAGTGTACGCAGGTAGTGCACATGGAAACAGCTCGTACCTGAATCGCTCAATTGCCATCTTTGGTGTTAGAATGCCAACGCTACACTTGCACCTGGCGCAAGCTTCATGAATCCCAGGGACTATCTTAAAAATAACAGTTTAGTGTTTCATCATACTTTAATACTTCAAAGGTCTCTTTTTCAAAAAGGGTTTTAGGGAGACTTTGGCATTCATTCCAGGAAGTCTATCTGCCTGAAGTTTTATTATCCAATTTTGCTCTGCCACTTCAGTTATGTTTTTAAAGTCTCCCCTTGTACCTTCAACTAACACTTCTAACACAAAGAAACTAAAGCTATGATTCATTCCTTCTTTTAAAACATGTGCCAAGGTACTAGTTTATTTTATGTTCTGTACATCCCTGTAGTGCTCAAGCATCCTGTCTTTCAGCATACGATTGGTTTTATCAACGTAGTATGCATAACACATCTTACAGAAACTGAAATAAACCACATTTTTTGTCCTACAATCAGGGTAAAAATTAAAGTCAATGTTAAAGTGCAATATAGGGTGTTGATAGGATTCACCAGTATATACATATTTACATGCACTACAATGTCTGCATTTATGTGTACCAATTACTTCTGAAGAAATTCCTTGGTTTCTATTTAGATTATAGCAAATATGCCTTTTAAGGGATGTGTTGCTCTTAAACAAAAAGCATAGCGCTTCACCTATCACATTTTCAAATTCATCTACAGTTCTTAGAATGCTCCAGTTAGCTTTCACAATATCACATATACCGTTAATATCACTGGAGTATGGCAGGGTGACCCTAGAGTCACCAGGCTTCACTCTATTTAGTTGTGAGTTTATTTCAAGTGGAGTCTCTTCTCCATAATATGGCCTGCATCTATTCTGTCTTTCTCTCCAGGATTCTGTGATATAGCTATCTATCTCTGCAGCTTTGTAGCCCCTACTAAGGAATTCAGCTTTAAGATTTGATAGTGACCTTTCCAGATCAATATCATCATTGAAAAGCCTCATTGTTCTGAAGACCTGCCCCTTCAAGACATTTTTCTTTACATGTCGAGGGTGCATACTACTATTATGTAGGATGTTATTTCTCCTAACCTGCTTTCTACAGAGGCCTGTGTGTATTGTGTGTAGTTCCCCTCTACTAATCTTCACATCCAATAAATCAATGTCACTATAAGAATATTTATGTGTAAATTTAGGGAAACTACTGGTAGTGTGAAAATATGCAATAATGTCATTCAGATGTTCAATAGTGCCATCTCACAACAAAAAAACATCCCCCAGGATTTACAAAGCCCTTTATAGCATGCAGGATTAGTCTAAGAGCTATTTTTAGCAATATGACCGACGTGCAATCCAGGAACAAGCTCCCGGGACGTGCACATGAGCTCTTAGGCTAATCCTGCACGGACCAAGCTCCTGTATGCAAATTGCCCTTATTTGCAGGTGAAAACCATACAAACTTGGGTAATTTGTGGTTCGGGAAGCTGTCAGCTGTCAGTGCAGGATGAGTGCTGTCTGCAGAAATGTACTCGGTTAGTAACCGAGTACATTTCTGCAAACTACAAAACGGAGCTATGACAGCTCAAAATAAAGGCTGCATATCATTGAGGAAGCATGCCAATGGCCAAGTAGAATGCCATTGGCATTGCAAACTGTTTAAAAAATTAAATAAACAACTTTTAATTTACCTGTTTAAGCATAGGGCAGCGGCGTGCAAATGGGATTGGGGGGAAAATCATAAAATAAACCTAAAATAAGCATTCTAACTAAAATCAGTATTCTGCCATGCAAGTCAATGGCAGGCAGAAGACAACCTGGCCAGTGAGTAATGGTTGCTAAGGGGGGGAGGCTCAGTGTGGGACATGTTACTATGCATTAGCAGGCAATCTTATGCAAATGAGGAAAAGTTGTGTGAGGCAGGTCCCAAGCGTTTAAGAGTATAAATAGCTGGGTGCAACACTAGGGTATAGGTGGACATCATGGGGGGGGGGGGGTCAGGCATACTGTAAGCAGATTGGAGACCTGTGGCTCGGGATTGCTCCTAGCTTAGCACAGCTAAGCTAGGGGTGTGTCTAAACCTGCCTAGCACTCTTTACAAAGTGTAAGCAGGTGTGCGCACCACGCACCAGGTTTTACAGGCAGAAAAAGGAAGTTAAAACTGGAAAAAGCAGCTCTGTGCACATTTGAACACTCAGTTTGTGCGGTGAGCATGCAGGCTTAAACAGGGAGGTAATGGTAGGAAGGCAATCAAGGAGAACTACCTTAGCTGGCAGGTGAAATGTATCAGAATCAGCCAATTACACAGGCAGCAGACCAGCCCAGCCCAGCACACCACTATGACCTATGTAAACACCTTGCCACCTTGTTTTTCCCAAAAACTCTGCACCACCGGTGTACATAGATGGGGAAATTTTACAAAACGGAAGCAAGAGAAAACATGTTAGGGGCTGCTTTTGCTATCATAAACCAGCATGTGCAAGAGGCTAAGGGTGGTGAGGAAGTGAATGCTGCTGAGCAACCCACAGTGAGGAGACAGAGAAGAGTGCACAGACCCAGGGTAACCTACCAAGGGCTACATGGTCTGGAGATAGGGGAGCACTATAGGGTGGACAGGGACCTCTTACAGCAAATTGTTGAGCTGTGCCGGCCACGCCTGACACACAGAACTAACAGAGGGGAACCCATCCCAGTGGATCCCAAGGAATGTGTAAGGCCTATGAATACTAGCAACAGGTACCTTCCAAAGGCCAACTGGGGATATGATGGGGATTTCACAGGCATCAGCATCCAAGGTACTCCACCAGTTCCTGGATGCCATGTCAGCACATGTCGGTGAGCATGTATATTTCCCCATCACCCGTAAGGTGGTGGCCAGCAATATGTGTCTCTTCCACCAAATAGCAGAATACCCTGAGGTAGTGGGTGCAATAGACTGCATGCACATATGCATGAAAGCACCACCAGTTGAGCAAGGTAGGGTCTACATCAACCGCAAGGGCTTCCCCTCCATCAACTGCCAGGTCGTGTGTGATGCCCAGGGCATAATAATGAAAGTGTGTGCTGGCTGCCCTGGAAGCTACCACGATTCCCACATCTGGCATCTGACGCATCTGTACCAGACATTTTCCAATGGGGACTTCCCACACGGTCACCTAGTGGGGGATGCTGGATATGCACTGAAAACATGGCTGATGACACCCATCAGAAATGCACACACACCCAAACAAAAACTCCATAATGAGGCATGTACACAAACACGAATCATAATACAGCATGTGTTTGGGATGCTCAAGTCATGGTTCTGGTGGCTGGGTACATCTGGTGGAGCCTTGCAGTACCCACCAACTACTTGTACCCAAATTGCCCTTGTATGTGCCATGCTACACAATATGATCCTGTGGAAACAGCTGCAGCAGGAACAGCATGGGGCAGGGCCATACAGCCCCCCACCAGTGCCAAGGCCTGCACAGAAGCAGAGTGACTCAGAGGAGGAACGACCTGAGCCTGCCCCAGTAGGCAGAAGGAGGCATGCCCAGTATGCCCTGGCCTTGGCAAAGAGGCAACACATAGCACATCCACTGACACAGTAGGGACCCAGGGAATGACACCTCTCTCCGACTCACACATACAGTAAAAGGGATGCAAACATGACACTACCTGTGCTCAACCATGTATAGGGAGTGTGCTATGTTTATCCGACATATGCAGCCTTGCAGCACCACCCTCAATACTGGGACACCCACAAGGTAAGTGACTCACACATGGCAGTTCGGGGTGGCACATACCCAACAATAGTCACAGGCAGCAGGATAGGTGTAGACAAACACAAACAAATGCTATACTATGGCCTCTGAATGAGCCCTATGGGTAACCCCTCCCACAGGCATACACAGACAGACTACAGCAGGACAGCCAGTTGGATGTAAGTTGTGAAGGCTAGGAAGTCAGAAACTAATATGTAGGTAGTTAAAGCTAAGATCTGTAGTACTCTGATATGCCTCTAGTCAGCATGATAGGTAAGACTACAGACTGAAATGGTGTTCCTGACATACCAGTACAGTCCTAGCAAATGTGTAAAAGTGTAAGGTGTGCCCTACCATCCTAAGTACACTTATAGTAACAGTCAGGTGTGCCCCCCCCCTTTTGTATAAATGTAGAAACAGTCAGGTACCCCCCCCCCCCGCAATGCAGAAATGTAGCAACAGTCAATGCCAAATGACCAATGTATACCCTGCAGACACAGCATGCTACCTGTCAGTGTATAACACAAAGGTCAGCACTGCAGTACAAACTACATGGACTTGATCCACACATGCAATATAGATGGCCATACTGGGCATGCTCACACAGAGGAATGAAGGCAATGTCAGTCAACAGCATACTGAAAGGTCATAGTGGGCAACACACGAAGGCCATGTCAGCAAACACCAGTGGACCAGACATATCTGGCAGTTGCAGTTCTTAGTGCAGACACATGTCAGTATGCACCACTCCTGCCTTGCACACACTGTGGATAGGAATACAGACATATATGTAAGGACAACACACTATATTAAACCAAAGGTAGATGGACATAGATGTGTGGAAGAGGGTGACCGTGACATGGAGCTATCTGGGCCTGTCCCACCCAGCACACAGCCAAAGGACCCCAAACACATGAGGTGCAGGTGTCACTCACTGCAGATACTAGCCACCAGTATCTGTCAGCATGATGGCATGTTGCACTTGCCAACTGTGCAACATGACTGTACAAGGAAGTAGTCACCTAGTAGCTGTATACACGTACTTGTGGCATATGACCCCATGTGTGCCCGCATGCAGCATGTCAACCCCTACATTAATGGGTTATGGCCCATGCACACACCCCCTTCTCATAGCAGTATCATGACAAGCCTGCTGAGGTCATCCAATGTGAAATACACCTTTGGGAGAACTGTAGCCCAGTAATCCCCATGGCACATCCCATAACTGTGTACTGCTGTAGTGATAAACTAGTTAGGTAGTAGTCCTAACCCCAGACTTGGCAACTGTGTGAGAGTGTATTTATGTGCGTGTCTCTCTGTCTCTGACTGTGTAGAGAAAAATGCTTTTTATGCTACTCACACTCCGTACAGTTCATATACACAACTTTGGCAAGGTTGCTGATGTCACTCACCTAGAAATACACCTCTGGGGAAATCATAGCCCAGTAATCTCTGTAGCATGACCTGTAACTGTGTAGTGTGATAAATTAGTTAGTTAGGTGTTCTAACCCCAGACCTGGCAGGTGTGTGTGTGTGTGTGTGTGTGTGTGTGTGTGTGTGTGTGTGTGTGTGTGTGTGTGTGTGTGTGTGTGTGTGTACATGTGTCTGACTGAGTCGAGAGAAATACAATACATATACTCAACTTTGGTAAGGCTGCTGATGTCACTCACCTAGAAATACACACGCTGGGGAAATCATAGCTCAATAATCTCCGTAGCGTGTCCTGTAACTGTGTACTGATGTAGTGTGATAAAGTAGTTAGGTAGGTGTTCTATCCCCAGACTTGGCAACTGTGTGCTTGTATATGAATCTGTTTGTGTGTCTGACTGAGTAGAAAGCAACACTTTTTAGGCCACTCACACCCTGTACAATACATATACTCAACTTTGACAAGGCTGCTGATGTCACTCACCTAGAAATACACCTTTGGGAAAAGCACAATCCAGTAATCTCTGTAGCACATCCTGTAACTGCATACTGCTGTAGTGTGATAAAGTAGTTACGTAGGTGTTCTAACCCCTGACCTGTCAACTGTGTGCTTGTGTATGAATCTGTGTGTGTCTGACTGAATAGCAAGGAATGCTTTTTAGGCCACTCACACCCCATACAATACATATACTCAACTCTGACAAGGCTGTTGATGTCACTCACCTAGAAATACACGTCTGGGGAAGGCATAGCCCAGTAATGTCTGTAGTGCATCCTGTAACTGCGTACTGCTGTAGTGCGATAAAGTCACTAGATAGGTGTTCTAACCCCAGACTTGGTAACTGTGTGTGTGTGTGTGTGTTTGTGTGTGTGTGTGTGTCTCTGACTAAGTGATGAGCAATGCTTTTTAGGTCACACACCTCCTTAGAATTCATATACCCAACATTGGCAAGGCTGTTGTTGTCACTCACCTACAAATACATCTCTTGGAAAGTCATATCCCAGTAATGTCTGTAGCGTGTCATGTAACTGTGTACTGCTGTAGTGTGATTTACAACTGTGGTAGGGTTCCATCACCACCCATGGCAGTTCTGGATGTTTTGCATGTGTTTCAATGTCTGTGTATGGAGCAATGCAGCATAGGCTACTCACTCGCAGTACATTTCAAATGCCCTACTTTGCCAATCCTGCTGATGTTATTCATTGTGAAATATAACTTTGGGGAGAAAGCTCCCTGTAATCCTTGTGGTGTGACCTATAACTGCTCCATGCTGTAGTGTGATATAGGCCTTGGTCAGGGGTTCTATACCCACTCATGACAGTTGTGGATGTTTTGTGCGTGTCTCACTGTCTGTGTAGGGAGCAATGCATTTTGGGCTAGTCACTCACAGTGCAGGTGAAATGCCCTACTCTGGTAATCCTGCTGCCAGTCACTGTGAAATACACCTTTGGGGAAGAAGTACGCCAGTAATGTCTGTGGCGTGTACTATAACTGCGTAGTGCTGTAGTGTAATAAACTAGTTAGATAGGGGTTCGACTCCCAGACATGACAGGTGTGTGTGTGTGTGTGTGTGTGTGTGTGTGTGTGTGTGTGTGTAAAACACATATCCTGTGTAGAGGTGAGTGTGTGACACCTGTGGCCAATGTGGATGGGGCTTTGCTGATACTTTTATGGTGGCCCTACTATATATCACAATGTCAACCATACAGGGATAACAGATGTAAATCAGCTGGTAGGCTGGGTGCAAAGCCATACCCATACATGTGACATGAAGGCCAGCGAATTGAGATTCGAAACCCCACTATTATCCAGAGCACAAACTCAACCCATTTGTCATACGCACACACATGCCTATGCAACAACCAATATGTGGGTAGTACACTGCATATTGGCCACTTATAGTAACTATGCAGTGATAGCAGTGGGTTACAGAGGGCATGTCACCCTGCCCATCTGTCCAATATGCACGTACATGCAGACAGTGCACCTCCACCATGTTCCCCAATGATCACCTGCACCACCTGTGGTGCCTTCACATGTGACTCACAGTGGACATACCATGCCTGACAACATGCCTTCTATAGACAGACGACATTGACATCAGGGAGTACTGTTGGCATGCTATCAATGTAGGTGAAGGGTAAACCTGCTGTCCATTACCAGTTCCTGCCACAGGTGGCCAAGACTGGCACATCTAATGATAATCTGTTTTCACAACATGGGCCAGACACCCCAGGTACAGTTCCACATGTCACTGTACATGCATGGGGGGGTGTGTACATCCCAGACACCATCCATGGCATGGACTAAGGAACACATACATGGCATGTGGTGTACAGCATTGGCCATACACAATAGTCACCCAGCTGACTGGATGGGGGATGCAATACCCACCTGTGTGGGCAAATGCAGTAACTGCAGCCCTGAGCCACAATGCAGACCATTGTCATGTGACCTGATGCCAAGGTATACCCATTGCCTACCCCTGTACAGCCTGCTGGCACAGTTGACCACCACACACCTGTGTAGACATGCACCCATGCATGTCAGAACTGGCACCTTGTGTGTTTGTGTGTGTGTGTGTGTGTGTGTGTGTGTGTGTGTGTGTGTGTGTGTGTTGTATGCTGCGTATGTCCATATCCACACTCACTACAACCAGGGCATACTGAAGCATGCTGTCTGATGTCTGACATCTCCTCATACTCCTTGCCCATACGGCCTCTGTATGACCCATGTGCTGCATGTGATACCAGCACAGTGATGTGTTGCGGCAATCCCACTAGTGATGAGTTGCACTCCTGGCCCTGCCAAGCGTGCCAATGTGTGTGCATTCCTGTGTGAGTGTACCTGTGTTGATGCTGGCACCTGTTCATGCAGACAGACAAGTGTACGACACCTACTGTATATCTACCATATCCCTGTTGCAGATGTCACTCACTCTCATATATATGTTCTGAGTGCTCTACATCAGGTAACCCATGTGGTGCATCCAATAACTGCATCGAACTATGATAGCACTACATAGTTGTCTGGGGTTTGATACCCTGTGCTGGTAGGTGTGTGGCACAAACATGCTTCAGTTTTACTCTCCCACCCCTCCCTGACATGTATCTGCCTCTCTCTGCCTCTCCCACTCCCTCTCTGGTAGATGTGGAGACCCACACCTGCCTTGCTTAAGCAGCAGCATGTGTATTTTATGTGATGCTCATGATCAGCTGATGGCCTCTGCACAAATTGCAGCCCTCCCCTAGCTGATTGCATGTGGAACAGCTGTGGTAACAATCCCATGGCCAATTGCATGGAAACAAACTCCAGTACCTAGGAACATCATGGTGGTGTTGGGCCTTTGCAGTCACTGTGAGCAGGAACTGGATCTGATGTTTGGCAAACAGCATCCCAGATGGGTTGGGGATTTACCTCTAACAACATATACTGTGGAAAGAGGGCAACAAACAGGAGGGGAATGTGCCTGACCTGACTACAGACTGTAAGTGCTGCTATATTGCATTTGAAGTAATGTTGGTTTAACAGTGTTTGTCTGGATATGCCTGTCGTACATGTCACAAAACCTCCCATGTCAGTTCCATGTATATGAGGAATCCCAATCTGTAGGGTCATATGCAGACTGGGCAGTATTGTGTCTATGGTTTCATGTGTTAGCCACAGTGCATCAATCTGTGGAATACAGAAGGTAGTGTGAGGATTGCATTCTGTAGATGGTGAAGGCCGTGACAGTTACTGACTTCATATCTCTCATAGGACATATGTTGCAGCAAACCCCGTTATAATGGAAAATATATGAGGTTATCACAGCAACGTGTCTATACTGGCCCTGTGTATGTGCAGTCAGCCACACCTCTCTCAACCTTTGTACATATGGTGTGCATGAAGTGGTGCATATGTGATGTACACCATAAATACTGTCATCATATCGGATAACAAGCCAGTGCTATATCAGACTGCTACACATGTCATGTACAGTAGTAGATATATTTCATGCCATAAGCTGGACATTCTGTGGGTGTTTGTACAGTACTGAGGTCTGTGTAGTGATGGTGAATGTTGGCAGTGTGTGTATCGTTAATATGTACTTCAGCCTGTGTACAGACTGTGGTAGATGTCATTGTTCTAGCTCCCCTTCTATCAGATGTTACATGCTGCCCCACTGTGTGGTACCATTTTGCCATAATTGTTTGTGGGGCCATAGACACACATGTCCCATACCGCAGACAGCCATCATACCAAACTGTGTAGCAGCCCAGTATATGTAGGGTCATTCTGTGAGTGGCTCATATGAGGATGGTGTAGAACAGATAGTCCATATACTGTAATATTATGCTAGCTTACCATATGTGGCTGTGGCTGTGTTCACATTGGTTGTGGTTATGCACTGTTACACAGGTGCATCTTACCCTGTGCTGTGGCATGGCTGTCGAGCCTGTTATATATGCAGGTACATGTGCATTCGCCCATACAAGATGTAGGCCAGTGTTGAGCCATTCTGCCTGTAGCCTGCACAGTGCATTGTTACATGCCTAGCAGCTTAGTGTACTTAACCAGTGGGATGTTATGTGCAGATACTTGCCAGATGTACTACTGCTGGGCCTCCCTTAAATGGCATGTATGTCAGACAGAGCAGTGGGATGCTGTACAGATGTATATCAATATCAAGTGGGTGGTATGTGTCCATGGCATCCCTGTACCAGCAGTCATTATGTGTCAGGCCAGACAGGAGTGTGTGAATCTAACACCTATGGTGCCAAATGTATACCAGTTGTTATGTGTTATACCCATCAACATGGCTGTCTGCATCCATATTGTCAGGCCTGGTACACATGTGGTGCACTAAGGGATTATGCGTATACCTCTGGACTGTACAGGGTGTGTCCGAAGTTCCACATATAGTGGCCAAAACTATGCTGCACTCCACAGGGCCATTACATGCTAGCAGCGGTACCTTACAATGATTTCCTTAGGATGTCTGTCAGTAGCCAATGGCACACATGTTATAAGCAAATGTCAGCATCCACACACACCATGTCTGTGAAGACAATCCCAATGACAGTAGCAACAGTCTAGTAATATACCTGCAATACATACCTGTCATCCCTTTGCACTACATCTTTGGGAATGTAGGGGCTGGTGTACAACTACACTCTATGTCCAGGAAATATGGTGGAGATATATGTACATATACCTATCCAGATAGCCATATATATATATATATATATATATATATATATATATATATATATATATATATATATATATATGTATATATATATATATATATAATTACATGTGTACTACTTTGAATTACCACTGTCATTGCAACCACCCACTATAAATCCCTACAGCATGTGGGTGTGGTCCCTTTACAGTCCCTGTGTGATGGACATCCTTCCTGTGTTTGGGCATCAGTGATACAGACAGCAGGTAGCAATACCTCTTACAGGAGAACCTGCACACACAAAGTGGCCACATATTCGTAGGAGGATCAGGAACTACAGACAGACTGTGGGTAGAGTTGTGTAATGCTTTGCATAGTACTGGTGTTACAGGTTGTGTGTGTTTACATACTAGTGTACCATGGAATGCAGTCTGTCTGCATAGCTCACTTCTGTGGGCCTAACCTCTTGCTGGACAGAGGTATGCCTATCATGTGTTGTCAGTCCACCACACAGGTCCTGTGTCAGATATTACACTGACAGTGTGTGTGTGGCGTGCTATCAGTACATGGCTACATCCATGTCTATTTCTAACCTTAATCCCCTGACTAAGGGTATGTTGCAGACTATCCTGTTACACCAGCACCTTGTTTAGTGTATGGCAACAGTGTTCCACATATGTGCCTGTGTTCCAGCCTCTGTCCCCCATCTACATACCAAGCTTTGTACATATGTCATGCTGTTGGGGGTTGTTCTGTAGTGGGCAGTGAGTTTATCACACTGCCATTGCTGCCATTAGTCCACTGCTGTTGTTTCCCCCACACATACAGTGGGGCTGGGGCCATATATGTGTGGGCATCACCTACAAATCACATGTGCACCCTTATGAACTGCAGAGGCCAGTGTATGTAACAGTGGTATATGGGCCTGTATTATTGATTCTAGGTGGGGAGCACCATAAATGACCTGGGCTGTTACAAATTGTGGGGGTATCAGGGGTGAGCTGCCACAAGGTATGTGGATGTACAGTACCATATACTCCACCTATATTGACATTACTTACATTACTTGGGGTACTGCAAGCCTACTGCCTCCTGCCATACAGACTGTTCTGTGCGTTATGCCTTGTTATGTACTGGGTCACATCTTTGTCATTCACTGCTGGTCTGCACATTTGACAGGTATGTCCCACTTCCCACAGGGACTGATACTACTGTCCAGTTGTTACCTCCTACGGAGTTTGTACAGAGTGTAGATAGAGGCTGCTGAACTACACACCTGCAGTACATACTGTTGATTGTGTGGTACCCTGTGGCCCAGTCTGTCCGCACTATTGTACATTCTGAAGGGCTTGGCCTGGACAGCATATGGCATATAGAACTGTTATAGTACACAATTAAAGGATTCCCATTTCTGCAAACCTGTGTGTGGTGCCTTTCCTATGACCTTTCTATGGGTATATGTTGCAGGCAACAACTGACATTAGTATATGTTAGCCATACAGTGTCCAGTTGTTCAGGTGTTAACTGTAGCCATAGTGGCTGTTCCGTATTGTGTGCACCTCCTACATATGTATCTTACTGGACATATATCTGCGTGTGTATGTATAGTCACATGCATATATATATATATATATATATATATATATATATATATATGTATATATCCTAACTTTCTTCTTACTAGCCTCACAACTTACATCTATATTCTCTCAATTTCAGACTTACCTGCAGAATTCTCCCACTTCACAGATTGTCATCCTTGATAGTCCACTCTCTTGTCTCTACCCACTCCATTTGCCCTTCAGCCTCACTCTGCTCCACTACCCTGCCCCCAATTCCCACCCGGTCCCAGTGTTCCTAGATTTATTCCTCTAAAGACACACCCCCATTACACCAACTCCAATCACACATATTACATCATTACCACACCCAGCCCCAATTCTCACAACACACCCACTGATACCTTAGCTTTCATCCCCCCTTGTTAATGCACACTACCTACTGATACTCCTCCTAACCTGCCTATAAAACCTACCTTAACTTAATTCCCACCTCACTAAGCAATATTATGTCTAAATCAATCATGCCATACCAATTATAACTATTAATACTGGTGTCACTCTTACCTGCTCTAACCACTACCTATCTCTTAACCTCCTATGAAAAACCTCTTTACTCTACCATTCTCTACCCTTCCAAACACACTTCAACACCAGCACTAGCTATCTCTCCAAACATTCTAAATTTCATTTGCAAACCCATCTACCTACTAGCTAAATATCACAGACTAGTACACATTAAATATAGCAACCTAAAAACTAAAAAATAATTTGACTACTATTGTAAGCCTCTCCATCCTAAACACTTTACACTCCTCCATTTATTTTTTTTTTATTTTTTTATTTTACATTTGTTGACCGGGCTAGTCTAACTGGATATATGTCCATTTTCAGTAGAGGCCCGAGGAGAAAAGCTCCGAGACAATAACAAGGACAGAAACAAAGAAACATTTATACAAAATAGTACAAGTAATAATTTTTTAGTTTTTTTAACAGCCAAAAAGAAAAAGTTCTAGTTCAGTTTCAGTAAGCAAAAAAATATACAGAAAGTCATAATGGGGAGATACAAAAAAAGAGAGCAAGAAGTATTTAAACTTGCCATATAAAGAAGGTAGAGGAGTTTCAGTAAAAGAAATCAAGTTTGAGAGTTAGAGTTAGAAAGAGGAGAAAAATAAGTATCAGTCAGGCTGAGAGCAGGGGCAAAGCCATTTGGTTTTCATGAAGTTTTTCAGCTGATTCTTGAAAAGGTTGGTGGAAGTAAGGGATGTGATCTCAGTTGGAAGTTTGTTCCAGGAATTGCCAACTGCATTTGAGAATAGGCAGTCTCCAGCTTTGTTAAAGGATTTGGTAGTGGCTACTTGTAGTTTTTTAGCTGATCTTAGGGTAGGAAGGTTTTTATAAGAATTTACTAGGTTACATAGTATGGGAGTGTTTGAAGGATGATGTAAAATCTTGTGAATAAAAATAAGTTGCTGGTAAACTAGTTGGTTTTGTACTTCCAGCCATCCGAGATGTCTAAGGTTAAGGCAGTGGTGAGTACGGAAGGGCGTACCAGTGGCAAATTTAGCTATGTTGTTGTAGGTGGTTGCTAGCTTATTTAGATTAGTTCTGGATAGGTTGGTATATATAGGTGAGGCATAGAGTAGGGTGGAAATAAGGTGGGTTTGGGAAATAGAGATCTTTGCTGATTCTGTAAGGAATGGTCTGATTCTGTAGAGGAATCCAAGTTTTCTATTTACTGATTTAATAGTAGCGTTAATATGTGAGTCGAAGGTAAGATGGTTATCTATTAATACACCGAGGAGTTTGGTGGTGGTTTCAGGTGCTATTTCTGTGCCATTTTTGATTTTACTGTGAGATTGATAGAGGGGATTTCTGTGTGGGAGTAAATAGAAGTAATTTAGTTTTTAGGGTTCAGGAGGAGACAACGTTGATGGAACCAGTTTTCCACTAAAGTAAAGACAGATTGTGTATTAGCCAGTAATTCAGCAGGGGATGATGCACATACCAGAGTTGAATCGTCAGCATATTGTATGCATGTAGTTTGTGGAAGGAAGGTTTTTAGATCATTAATGAAAATTGTGAAAAGGAGAGGTCCAAGAATAGATCCTTGAGGGACTCCAAGGGTGATAGGGAGCTGAGAAGATAGATTGTTTTCCCAGAGGACTGCTTGTTTCCTGTTTTCAAGGTAGGATTGGAACCATTTTACTAGTTGCTGATCAAGGGAAAGTGATTCAAGTATATTTAATAGTATTTGGTGGTTAACCATATCAAAGGCCTTTGAGAGATCTATAAAAGAGCAGAAGATAGTAGGTTAGTATTCTTGTTTTTATTAATGCTATCTGTAAAGGATAGAAGAGCTGTTGTGGTACTGTGGTGAGGCCTGAAACCATGTTGGCAGTCAACTAGAAGGTTGTTTTGTAGGAGATACTGAAGTAATTGCCGATGGATGCATCGCTCCATAATCTTTGCAATGGGGGAGAGAAGGGCTATTGGCGGAAAGTTAGATAATTCATTTGAGGTACCTCCCTTATGCAGAGGGATGATATGGGAGATTTTCCAGATAGATGGGACATAAGATTCAGAGATGGTTCTGTTTATTAGGATAGAAATAGGGTAGGCAAGTGCACCAGCTGCGACTTGCAGGAATTCAGCTGGTAGCAGGTCAGCTGATGGTGTACATGGTTTTAGTTTAAGAAGCAAGGAGTGTATCAAAGATGTTGGTACAGGTTGAAGGTTAAAAGGCTGGGGTAATTTGGTTGGTGAGGGAAATGTAGTGGTGGAGGAAGGTGGTAAGGTGGTTGCTAGTGCTTGGACTGTTTCAGAGAAATAATTATTAAAGGTGTTGGCTATGTGGCTGGGGAGGTTTGGGTTAGGTTTGAGGGCTAGGTGTTTTGGACTGTCCTGGGTGGAGTAATTTGTTGATACCTGACCAAAACTTTTGCGGATTATTTTGTTGGTTTTGTTGGAATTTGAGGTAGAAGGTTTTTTTGTCAAGGATTATGGATTTTTGTGGAATTACGAATTTGTCTAAAGTTTAGGTGATCTATTGGGTTTCTAGTTTTCTCCATTTCGACCAGAATTTGTTCCTTAGTTGTATGTTTAGCCTTGTGTCCTTAGATAGCCAGGGGGCTGGTTTATTTTTTGTTCTGACAGTACAGGTGGGAGCATGTTGCTCAAGGATCTGCAAGAATGTTTCGTTAAAGTGTGAAATGGCTTTGTCAAGAGGTAGGTATTTTAGGGGTGACCAGTTGCAAGCTTTAAGCTCAGCTTGAAAATTACTTGGGTTGAATTTTTTTTTGTTTCTGGTCGTTCTAAAAGCTATTGGATTATGAATGTTAGTCTTTTGCCTAGTGATGTAGGTAAGAGAATGGTCACTAATGTTGTCAGGGAGTATACCTGTTTGATAAAGATGGGGGTCCTTATTTACTAGAATCCAATCTAAGGTAGTTTGTTTTTTGTTAGGTTTATGGATCCTGGTTGGGAAGGTAATGGTTTGGTGGAAGCCAAAGAGGTTTATATGTGTAGTGGGAGTGGGAGATGTACAGCTATTCCAATCAATATTAAAGTCACCAAGGAGTATGGTTTCTTGTGGCAGGGATATTGAAAGCCAGTTTAGGGTATTTTAGAGTACTAATATTGTTCCCAGGGGGGATGTAAGAGCAGATAATGTATATAGATTTTTTTGCATTAATTTGGAGCTTTGAGGTTAAGATTTCAGAGTTATTAGGAGGAGGAGGTTGCATCTCTAATGATGTAATGTTCAGTTCAGATTTGAACAATATTGCTACTCCACCTCCCTTTTATTTATACGGTCTAGTCTGAGAATGTTATAGCCTGGTGGGACAATGTCATTATCTTTTGTTGTAGGTTTAAGCCATGTTTCAGTAAGGCATAAGATGTCAAAGGAATAGATGTCTAATAGGGCATGTAGTTGGGTTATTTTGTTATTAACACTTCTTATATTGAGTTGACCTATAAGTAGAGAGTACGGGCTTTTTAGGACATTTAGGGGAGTGGAAGTAGGGGCTAATAGAGTATTTGGGATGGTGAGATTAGGACCAGGGTTTGGGTGAATGTCACCGTGTAGAAGTAAGCAGATTTGAGGGTTAAGTGATAGTTTAAACAATTTATAAAGAGAGAGCTGTCCTTTTTTTATTTGTAGGTATTTAATATGGGTTAGTCTATGAAACTGTGGTAGAATGAAGGATGAATAGGATGTTATGTTACAGTGTGTAAGAGAGGTGCTAGTAGAGAAAGGGTGAGTCTGTCTTGGGAGATGATAAAATGTAGCAAAGGATGAGAATTCATAGGAAGTAAGGCAATGAGTTGTAAGTAATAAGGTGAGCCCAATGGATAAGAAAAGAATGTTGGGGAAAAAAGGTTGATGATGATTATACATAGTTAGAGGTGTAGGAGGTTTGGCTAAAAATAAAGAAAAAGACAATTTAAAGTGTAGTCATGATATGTGGAGTGCTTAGGGAAAATAGGTAAGAGTGGGTGTGGAAGGTAAGGCTAAGTAAATGGTGAACAGGTGTGTTAATTGTTATGAAGTTTGCGAAGAGAGGTAATTGGTAGATTAGGGCTGAGGGTGTGGTTAGGGAAGTATAAGGTTGAGTACACTGGGGTGGGGGGGATTTGGGGTAGGGTAGGGGGCGGAGTGAGCAGGCTTAAGAGCGGTAGAGACAAGATGAGTGTTTGGCATCAAGTGAGAAAACAATCAGTCAGAGAAATGCTTAGCTAGAGGGAGAGATAAGTGTACTGGTCTGAAGAGCCAAGAAAATGCTATAGTGGTGGCAGTAAGAGAGACAGACAGTTTTCTAAAAGTGAGAGGGGAAAGATCTAGGCAGAGGGAAAGGCCTTAAGGAGGTGTAAGGAAAAAGATAACTAAGAGATTCCTATATGTCTGGAAAGAAAAAAGTCTCTGTAGGGAGACACAAAAATTGCAGGCAGTACTATACAGGAGTGAAACGGCAGATGGTAGAGAGGGGGATAGGCTGCTGGCTAACCTAGGTTTGGAAGTGTATCTTAGTCTGCTAGCAAGTATTAATTACTATAAACACATAGTAGTCAGGTTTGTAGGAAAAATTACATACTTTCAGACTTCCTTTCTTGGAAGGTACAGAGATTTGAGGTAGATTAGTTGAGGCAGTAAGAGAGTAATTACTGGGTTCCTTTACTTCAGGCAGTGTAATTTGCTTCCTAGTTCAGGATATGCAAGGTTGAGGAGTGTGAAACGTTTGGATAGAGAGAAGGAGCTGTAGTGAAAATAAAAATCATTCATTTAGAAAAACAAAAAGAAAAAGCAGGGAAGTGTTAGGCATAAGCAAAACAAATAATATCAATGTAGACACCTTAATCAAGTATATACAGATATCATACCGTAACAGGCTGGGAATAATTTGCTGTAGTAACAAGGTCCTCAGAAATACAACAAGAATCTTAGTAGGAACACTAGAGAAACCATACTATGCCTTGGGTTGCCATAAACAACAATAAAGTAAAACAGTATGAGCCTATTTACAGTTGAACAGTTGGAAATCCAAAGTAAAATGTCCAAAAGAAACAGTGGTTCAACTAGTTGCAGAAAAAAAATCAGTGGAACACACAAATATTATCTGCAGTCAGGTCGCATTGCCCAGTACATAATAGCATACAGATAAACAAGCAGAGACCGTGCAGGTTTAAAGTTTGGCAATTCTTATCAAAACGGTACTGTAAAATACAAGTATAAATGCTGTTTCTAACAGCTGTTTTTCTGATGTGGTTAGACAATGCTATCAATTAACTGTAAACCATCACATACGAGGTGTTTTAAGAGTACTGCGCATTCATTGGGCGGGAAAAAAGATAGTCGCTAAATGCAGCAGACTTTGGATGGGTCCAAAACGCCATAGACCAGGGATAGTTAATTCTACAAAAAAAATCAATATAAGCCCATATATTCTGGATGCCAAGTGTGCAGGGTAATTCCTTATTCCAAGATGCGCTAAGCACTCGTAACTATGACCATGAAATCAACCTGAAATGCTGGAATACACAGTGATAATTACAAATGGAATAATCCTCCAGCTAGGGGAGCTCTAAACTCTAAAACGCTTAACTCAATTAAATCATTTACTAGGTATGAAATATAAAGGTCGCTAGATCTAGCCAGCTACAATAAGTCTAAGTACAATTCCTAAATCTTAAATTGCAAGGGGTACCTTGTTTTCCTAAGCCTTCCTTGGGGAGAAGGAAAAAAAGTAACTCAATAGCCGCCAAAGGCTACACGTACAAAACCATTAGGTGGAATATTTTAAAATTCCTAGACCCAATTAAGCCTAAAATAGAGACCAAACATCACCTTTCCTAAGGAGTGTAGTACAATTAAGCATGAAAGTTTAACTACGAGATACTACCTGCATAACCCAAAAAACCGCTAGTAACTCCACGCGGTTGACGCAGTAGAGCAAAAAAATATACTCGTGGTTCTAAGTAGTGCACACGCAATACGCAGCAGCCATAAAAGTATATTACAGTCACTTGTAACAGCAGGTATATATTTAAAACTATAACCGCTTTCCTGGGCAGCTGTTACATGTTAGTTTGTAGGTCTATTCACTATAAGGTAAGCCGGCTTATTAAAATAGGGCTGAAATCACAAGTAAAAAACAGTAAATAACTCAAGAGTAAGGTCGCTAGACCCAGCACGCTAGAAAATAGCAATAACACTTAATTTAGCAGCTAATGCTAACAGTATTAGGGTTTAACTATGTGGTAAATATCTGGAGTAGTATTACTTGCTGTACAAGACTCCGTGCTGTTAATGCAGTTGAGAATGTACGCTAATGATTTATAAACGCAGTAGAAACAGTTACATCAACTACCAGGTATTTAGCAGGAGATCAGTAATCTTAACACAACAAGTTTGTTGGAACTACAGTTCAGGATACATTTCATTTGCTCCAGAGTGAAACAATTAATACAATCAAAGAAAAAAGACAGTCACATTTATACTCACAGCAGTAGTTCACTAGAACCCGGGGTGTACAGCAGCCAAGGGAAGATGCCGATACTAAGGGATGGCGCCACGAAGGGCAACAGTATATAAGGGGCTAAAAGGGATGTGAGGTCATGAAGTGAGGAGGGAGGGGAGTGGGATCAATTGCAGGTAAGGGGGAGGGGATTACTAGTATATGCAGGTAGAGTAGGTGGGGCAAGACTGATTACAGTGTAAGTTAGACTAAGTATCAGGAAAATAGAGTGATGCTAGAGGAAGGAGTAAGGAGTGATATAGATAGTGCTCTATGTAAAGGTTAAGTGAGCAAGACAGAAAGTATAGGATAGATAAAAGATGTAGGTAATGCAAAGAAGACAGAAAAAAAGAGTTAGGGTCAAGAAATAAAACACATACCAGATAGAGACAAGATGAGTGTTTGGCATCAAGTGAGAAAACAATCAGTCAGAGAAATGCTTAGCTAGAGGGAGAGATAAGTGTACTGGTCTGAAGAGCCAAGAAAATGCTATAGTGGTGGCAGTAAGAGAGACAGACAGTTTTCTAAAAGTGAGAGGGGAAAGATCTAGGCAGAGGGAAAGGCCTTAAGGAGGTGTAAGGAAAAAGATAACTAAGAGATTCCTATATGTCTGGAAAGAAAAAAGTCTCTGTAGGGAGACACAAAAATTGCAGGCAGTACTATACAGGGAGTGAAACGGCAGATGGTAGAGAGGGGATAGGCTGCTGGCTAACCTAGGTTTGGAAGTGTATCTTAGTCTGCTAGCAAGTATTAATTACTATAAACACATAGTAGTCAGGTTTGTAGGAAAAATTACATACTTTCAGACTTCCTTTCTTGGAAGGTACAGAGATTTGAGGTAGATTAGTTGAGGCAGTAAGAGAGTAATTACTGGGTTCCTTTACTTCAGGCAGTGTAATTTGCTTCCTAGTTCAGGATATGCAAGGTTGAGGAGTGTGAAACGTTTGGATAGAGAGAAGGAGTTTCAGACTTCCTTTCTTGGAAGGTACAGAGATTTGAGGTAGATTAGTTGAGGCAGTAAGAGAGTAATTACTGGGTTCCTTTACTTCAGGCAGTGTAATTTGCTTCCTAGTTCAGGATATGCAAGGTTGAGGAGTGTGAAACGTTTGGATAGAGAGAAGGAGTTTCAGACTTCCTTTCTTGGAAGGTACAGAGATTTGAGGTAGATTAGTTGAGGCAGTAAGAGAGTAATTACTGGGTTCCTTTACTTCAGGCAGTGTAATTTGCTTCCTAGTTCAGGATATGCAAGGTTGAGGAGTGTGAAACGTTTGGATAGAGAGAAGGAGAGCAGTAGTTCACTAGAACCCGGGGTGTACAGCAGCCAAGGGAAGATGCCGATACTACATTCCTTAATAGACAGGGACATTCATCCTAACCCTGGCCCAAACTCTACCCTTACCACTGCAAACTGTAACCAATACAAAACCAGTACCCTACCTCCAATTCACTTTCTATTGCACATCTTAATATATGCAGTATTCGCAATAAAATCGCTCAAGTTCATGCCCTCCTACATGTCCACCTATTTGACATCCTATGTTTATCAGAAACATGGCTAAAACTTACAATAAAAGACAATGAAATCACCCCACCAGGTTACAACATAATTCGACTAGACCGCACAACCAAAAAAGGTGGAGGGGAAGCAATTCTCTACAAAGCAGAACTACAAGTTAGCACTGTAAATCTTAACCAACCTTTAGATAATAATGTCAAAATAATTATCTCTAAATTCCAGCTTAACATACATAAAGCCATAAATATCATCTGCACATATCCTCCCCCAGGAAATAACATTAGCTTACTCAAATATATCCTCAATTGGCTTTCTTCTAATCTCCCACAAGAAACCATAGCCCTAGGGGACTTTAATATAGACTGGAATTCATGTAGCAGTACAAACCCCACCACCCATATTAACCTTTATGGTTTCTCACAAACTATAAACTCCCCTACCAGAACTAATAGACTTAACAATAAAGATAGTACCTTGGATTGGATACTCACTAATAGTCCTAATCAAACTTACACAACAGGAACTCTTCCAGATGACATAAGTGACCATTCGCTAATATATATTATCAGACATAAAACCAACCTAACTTTCCCTAACACTTTCAGAACAGTGCGCACCAAAAAGCATTTTAACCCCGAGCTGTTCCAAACAGAACTTAAACAATGAAATTGGACACCATTAAAATCTCTCCCTATGAATAAAGCAGTTGAATACTTTAATTCCACATTCTTAAAGATCCTGGACCATCATGCCCCAACACGCTCTACTAGAAATAAAGCTAAACCAGACCCTTGGCTCTCTAATAATACTTAGCAACTAATCCTTTGCAGAAACAAATCCTGGGCAAAATGGCGTACTACTAAGAATCCTAGAGATCAACAGACCTTTAGGCAACTTAGAAATAATACATAAAAAGCCATCTTACTAGACAAAAAGAACTATTACCTCCAATTACAACAATCCTCCCTCAAGGAACCACAAAACGTTTGGACTAGCGTTAACAAACTTCTATACCCAGGCCAAACTATCAACCCCAACTCACTAGGCTCTAACCCTGAGAATCCAACACAAACAGCCAATGCCTTTAATTCTTTCTTCACTGACACTATCCAAACTCTTGCTAGCCATCTATCTCCTGATACCTCTAATCTGACTACTCCCACTACCAACCCACCCCCATTATTTCATTTACAACCAGTGTCCACATCCTATATCTGCTCCCTTCTCCAAAAATTAAAACCAATTCAGCTGACAAACTCCCAGCAGAATTCCTGCAAAAAGGAGCTAGAGTTATTGCATATCCCATCTCCATTCTGATAAATAGAACCATAAATGAAGGCACTATCCCATCTATCTGGAAAATTTCTCATATCATCCCACTACATAAAGGTGGGAACTCCAATGACTTTTCTAACTTTCGTCCCATAGCTTTACTATCCCCACTTGCAAAAATAATGGAAAAGTGCATTCACAAACAACTTCTTAACCACCTTCTCCATCACAACCTAATAGCCAACTGTCAACATGGATTCAGACCTTTCCACAGTACCACCACTGCCCTGCTATCCTTCACAAACTGTATCAACAAAAACCGCAACAAAAATATTCTTTCCTCTGCAGTCTTTGTTGATTTATCTAAAGCTTTTGACATGGTTAATCACCATCTCCTTCTACACATACTGAAATCCCTTTCACTCGACCCTCTATGTATGAATTGGTTCACATCTTACCTTGAAAACCAACAGTAGGCTGTACTCTGACAAAATAAACTATCTAATCACCTTCCTATCTCCCTAGGTGTTCCACAGGGCTCCATATTAGGTCCACTCCTGTTTTCCATTTATATCAACGACCTTCATTTAGCCATTCCACTCTCCACCTGCATTCAATATGTAGATGTGTGTGTGTGTGTGTGTCTTTCGGCTTTTCCCGGTTAGGGGTCGCCACAGCGGAACTCCGGTCCACTAATGATTGGCAGTAGAGTTTTACATGCTGGCTTACCGGGCCTAACGCACAACCTTCAATGAAGGAACGCCCATTCACGCATGTCGTCACACAGTAGACGCTCTAACTGAGAATCGAACAGGCAACGTCTAACTGTGAGGTGACAACGCTACCGCAGCACCACCACCGCAGTCTGCATTCATATGTAGATGACTCTACTATAATCTGTTTAGCCACTTCCCAAATGGAACTTCAGTCTCTTACCCAAAAAGCTTTCAATACTGTAGAACAATGGTTCTCTAACAGCTGCCTCCTCCTAAACCCCCCAAAAAACTAAACTGTTATTCTTCACACCAAGCCAAAAGTCCACTCCTTTACATTTCACTCTCACATCCAATAATGGTACTCTTATTTCTCCTGACCCAACCACCAAACTCTTAGGAATTACAATTGACAACCTCAACTTTGATACTCACATAAATACCACAATAAAATTAGTTAACAGAAAACTAGGATCCCTCTACAGAATCAAACCCTTTCTTACACCAGTAGCAAGGACCGTTATAGCCAGAACTCACTTAATCTCAACCCTACTCTATGCTTCTCCTATATACACCAACCTCTCTAAAAATAACCTCAACAAACTAGCTACATCCTATAACAATATTGCTAGATTTGCTACAGGCTCTCCTTTCAGAACTCATCACTGTCTGAATCTAAAACAACTAGGCTGGCTAGAATTTCTTAACCAGCTTCAATTCCACCAACTTACAATAGCCCATAAGACCCTCTAACAACCCAGCAACACTCCAATACTCTCTAGCCTCATTACACCTTATAATAATCTCAAGAATCTACCCTCCTCAAACAAAATGTTGATTAATACTACCAAATCAAAAAACTCAGCAGGTGACTCCTTGTTCTCTAACGCTGTCGGAAAATGATGGAATCAACTACTGCCTGACCTCACGTCTCAGACCTCTCTCTCACTTTTAAAAGGAATCTAAAACTATTTCTCAATAAACACTGGTTATGCTCCTGCACCAACCCTGACTAACTTTTTTCCTTTACTCTAATTTTCATCCTACATCCTTTACAATCCTCCTTCTCTATGTTTCAATATACTATGTTTTGCATACAAATCTATGTTTACATGTATATTGTACCTCCTTTAGTATATTACCCTTTACAGATTTTTGATTATGTTATTATTTACATTGAGTAGTATAATTATGTTCATCTAAAAAAAAAAAATAGTTTTTATGTAGCAATTGCTGTTAATACATTGTTTCTGTCATAAAGTCTATTAATTTTGTATGTTTTCCTGGAGCTTTTCTCCCCGGGCCTCTACTGAAATTGGACATAGCCCGGTCAACAAATGTAAAATAAATAAATGAATAAATAAATGTGTGTGTGTGGGTG
The DNA here is from genome assembly GCF_019279795.1 of Protopterus annectens. Lineage (NCBI taxonomy): Eukaryota > Metazoa > Chordata > Ceratodontiformes > Protopteridae > Protopterus > Protopterus annectens. The sequence goes on along the minus strand of NC_056731.1, from coordinate 817,657,532 downwards.
TGTGTGTGTATATAAATATATATATATATATATATATATATATATATATATATATATATATATATATATACACATGTATATCTGTATCTGCATATATGTGTCTGTGTTTCTGTATCCTGGGGATGTCGATGGCTTCCACATATTACATGTCCTATGGAAGGCAGACTGTACTTGGTAATGTATTGCAGGGCGCATGTGTTTGGCTGTGGGGGGATGCCTATTCGTACAAGATGTATAGTGTGTGGGGCCTCTCAACCCCATTAATGGTGCATGTGGACATAGGCGTATTTGTTAATCTGCAAATGCTATCTACAGATGTATGGCCATATATACCTATATAGATATATTTATCTGCTAACAGATATATAAGTATATGTGCATAGATAGTGATATATATATATATATATATATGTCTATAGCATTAGTAAAACAACATATATATTTATATATATGTATATCTATACATATATGGATATATTGTATCTGTTAAGGTTGCAGTATAGTTATACACGCAGACATCTAGATGTTTGCATACATTCTCTGTAATGTTGCATGACAGGACTGGCTGATATGTTTCTGAAACATTGAATATCTCTGTATCTGTCATGGTACATCACTTTGTGTATGGTGTGCAGGGTCCTTGGTTTGAGCCTTGCAAGAGCTGTTTATTTAGTTGCTGGGCAGAACACGGCCCATTGGATAGAGAGTGATTAAGGCACTTTAAAGCAGTTGTAAGCAGGTTTGCACGGAGCTGAGCACTGCCTACACAGGTTAAGCAATTTAGAAGCTGAGTGTATGAAAACATAACCAGAGGTTAGCAGTACTTACCATCACGCAAACCTGCTTACAACTGCTTTATAGTGTCTTACTCACCCTTTATCCAATGAGCTGTGTTCTGTCCAGCAACAAAATAAACAGCTCCTGCAAGCCTCAAAACCAGGACCCTGCACGCCATACACAAAGTGATTCACCACTAAGCCATGGCAGAGATGCATAATCATGATGTTTTCACATACATATCATCCAGCCCAGGTATACAATACTACAGGGAATTTATTCCGCCATGAAGATGTATTTGTGTGTGTGTGTGTGTGTATATATATATATATATATATATATATATATATATATATATATATATATATATATATATATATATTCATCTTTAAATGGGTATAACATATCTATATATGTAGATATAGGTGTAGAAATATATATATATATATATATATATATATATATATATATATATATAGGTCTACCTGATAACACCAACACACCAAAACACCGACAACGAAATAACCGACATGAAAAAAAACCGGGAAAAAAAAAGTTCAAAAACACGAAACTTCACATGCTCGACAAACCAAAATTCCGACAATCAACAAAACAAATACCTTTCCCGAAAAACACCCACACAACACAAGCACACCAAAAATCTTACAAACCTACACTAAACCTTACATACACAATTATCTACGCACTAACCTTAACCCAAACCCTAACCCAAAGGTCCGTCACTATAGCACACTTACCTTACCCGCACCCTAACCCTAACTCACTTAATCCGCACCTAATCATCAAGTCCGTCACTATCGCACACTTACCTTACCTGCACCCTAACCCTAACTCACTTAACCTGCCCCTAAACCTAAACTCCATCACTATCACACACTTACCTTATCCACACCCTGACCCTAACGTCCGTCCCTATCGCACACTTACCTTAACATATCGGTGTTCTCAGTGTTGGGATTCTCAACTGTCGGTCTTCTCCATTGTCGATCTTCTGGTGTCGGTGTTCTCGTTGTCAGCATTCTGCGATTTTGGCGTTTTCAGGTAGACCTATATATATATATATATATATATATATATATATATATATATATATATATATATATATATATAAGCCAATACATACATATATACATAGATATGCATGCATCCATAGATATATATGTATACATCCACATGTCCACATATATACAGCACTAGGAATGCATATATGTTAGCAAATATATGGCTCACCTTTCAAAGGGAGAAATCCATGTGTCCAAAAGCTGGAAGGCCAGACGTATGTTCTCAATGTTGCACAATCTTGCAATACATGCATCGAATGTGCAATGAGCGATTGTCACTATGCATTCGCTCATTGCAGAATAGGCAATTTGGTTGCGGGTGGCACTATAGTGGGGATGGGGAATATTTGCCTATCCCCACTGTAGTGCAAACTAGGAGTTAGTATATCACAGTAGGGGGGGTTGTGGGGGGCCCACCCCCAGACGGGGTGCAGGGGGGCATGCATTACGATATGTATTCCAACTTGCAGTTCGAGAGTCAGCGAACTTGCCTTTAGAACAGCTATGTTTTGAAATGTGGTGCAGTAAGAATTGAGGGGTTTGTCTTTCGGTTTGCAGACAGGGCCGTTCAAAGAAATGATTGTCTCCCTGTCAAAGGTGAACATATATATATCGATACAGGTATATATGGACATACGTCTGTAGATGGAACTGGGAACATAACCACAACATATATGTCCACATGCACCATTGATGGGTTTGAGAGACCCAAACGACATACATATGGCATGGATGGGTATTCCCCCTCCCCCCAGCCAAATACATCTGGCCTGCAATACAATACCAACCTTAGCAGATCCCATAAGCAGGACCCTACACGACAAGGGCAGTACATGTTAACAGTACTCCATCCCACCTGTAGGATGTAAGGCTGGCATTACTAACATGTCATGCAGTACAGTCAAGTGGCATGTCATGCTTGGGGGAACCCCCTGGGCAGGTGCAGTAAGTAGCTGGGATCCCTTATACAATCCAGTAGCCCTACACCTGACAATGGATTCACCAATGTTGGCAGGGCCATCCACAAACCCACCATGTCAGCTGGAAACTACCATGCAGTAGCTTGATGACCATGGTCTGCAGGGACATGGAGCATACCAAGAATGAACCCATGGCCGATGTCACTGGTTATCTCAACACATGGGACCCCACCAATGTTGGACTTGTCAAAGGCAGAGAATACAACCTGAACCTGGTATACCTCCTTAACCCAATCATGACAGGTGTAGATGAGGGTTAGGAGGTGCACAATGCCTATGTAGATCATAGCAGGCTTTTGTACACCATCCCGCTTACAGGAATGTCTGTAGTTGTTATGGGATCTACCTCCGTTCACAGGATATGTTTCCACCAGGACTGCTTGGCATATGCCAACATACCACAGGTGCCATCCCATGGGCATACAGTCCTTTACAGGTCACAGATGTGTCAATGCCCTCCTCCATACTGTTGAGGTGTGCAGCACTACTGGGGTTGCTATAACTCACTGGGTGTGGCTGTTGTGGACACAACTGCCATAATTGCAGTTTCTGTTGCATCTATCCCCCCACATAGCTGTCTGTAATACTGTACAGTGTATGCAATCAGGTTGTTAGTTGTTGTTTACACCATTCACAGTAGTTGAGCACCTCACACCCTCCTAAGGGTAGGGTTATGCCACTGGCATTGGCACACACATGCTACTTAGGTGAAGATCGCAGTAGAGTGGAGAGAGGGACATATACCCTGCTGTTAGCATGTTCAATGTCATTCACATTGCAGACTGCATATATAACACTGTGTGGTTGTGCCTATCCTGTCTTGGTGGGATTATATGTGCAACAGATGTGTTACCTGCATGGGGACATACCTCCATGTGTACAGTCCTGTACCTGTACTGCATCCTAACCAAATGCACTGTGTGTTGTACCCAGCCATGGCATGTGTACCACCCACTACACTTACTAGTGTCCACTGTAGAAGGCCTGCTGACACCACTACACCTATCAGCCATGTGGCACATGGACAAACACAATACAATCAGAACAGATACAGGTGACAACAATGCAACATTGTTAATGAAAGCTATGATGTATCATGGCTGCACAGCTACACCTTCCAAGATATTAACATTTCACTTTACTGCTGACAACATGCTACACATCATTCCATTGCTACACTGTTGTACAGTCACCCTGTGTCTCAGAACCATGTTAGCCTGTCCCTGCATCAATGTTACAGATGTCAGGGAGTGGCACAAGTATCAAATCAACATATGCACAGGGTGCGTTGCTGGTTTGCCAGAGGCCTAGGCTGAGTCATACAAATTGACAACATGTGTGTGTGGGGGGGGAGGGCTGAGTATTGCTATGGGCCACTGGTGATGTTGTGTGTGCAGGTATGTGGTTGCCCTAGGTTCGTTGTTTATGTGTGTGTCTGCATGCACACAGTTTCTCCAGGTGGCTGCCCTATACAGGGAATTGTGGGACAGCTGCAGACTGTACCTGACAGGGTTTGCAGTTCACCATCTCTGGCCATGGACACGGGACCTGTGCCTGGCAGGGGTGCTACAGGCAGTATCAGGTACAAAGCCAGACTGAATACTGTCCCCTGAGTTTGACAGACGTCCACTGGATCCAGGAACCTCCTGGGACTGGCCAGGGCCACGTGCATGTGGTCTGCTATGATGGGTTGTGGACAGACCCCCCCCCACAATGCTGGGCTGGTACTGCCACTACAGGAATGGCTTTGACGGTTTGGATGTCCACGGTGACCTCCAGCTGCTGGTGTTGCTGGGATATGTCCCGCCCTGTCCTGATGCATGGATATGGCATTGTGGATGAGTTCTAATGTCTCACCCCACCATCTATCTATGACCTCGGTGTAATTACAGATGGCACCTGCTGGGTCACGGATGCTGTCAGTTACAGAGGTGTGATGAGCCCTCTGCGCCCTTAGACCCTGCCTATTATACCGTTCCATTCATGCCTGTGCCTCCATGGCAGTCTGGAACATGGGTGTGGTTGAAATAGATGTGGCACGTCTGCCAGGGGCATGATGAGCAGCAGTGCTCCTACAAGCACCCCTGCACATCTGCCTAAGTGATACCCCGCCAGACATCTGGATATGGCTGCTGTGTCCAGACACAGGTGCCATAAATACCACACTGTTCTGGCCCATGCCAACCATAGGCTGTCCCTCAGCTAGGGCCAATGGTGATGAGGTGTGTAGAGGCAGTGTGACTGTGTGTGTGGATGTTGTGGATACGTGTGGGTTGTCAAGTGGTGGCCCAGTGGCAGCTCCTGATGACCCTTCCTGTGCCTCAACACACCTATCTTCATGATCACTGTCTGTATCAGTGACATCAGATTCCCTGTGGGGGGGACCCAGCCCCACCTCACCACCTGTGAGGGGAAAACAGGGAACAGACTGTAAGAGATGTACAACACCGCTAAACAGTAAATACACACACACACACACACACACACACACACACACACACACACACACACACACACACCTGCGCACACACACACACACACACACACACGCACACACGCACACACGCACACACGCACACACGCACACACACACACACACACACACACACATACACACACACACGTTTTCAGACATGGCCACACACACAGAAATACACACATGCTGTCGACATACATGACAACCCATACACTCCACCAGACAGCACCTACAGACAGCTCCCGCAACCCCACAACACATACAATAGCAGGTGATGGTGCAGTACAGTATCACACACATACCTGTAATTACACACATGTCAGCATGCAGGACATATGATGCTCAACGGTATGCAGTGCAACTGTAGTCAATCCATGTTACCAACATTATACATGGCTGTGATGCATGGCTTCTGTTTGTAGGTGATGGCCCTCCCCCTGGAACCCACTGCACCCATGTCCACAGCATTGCTGTGCATCTGTTCAGTACCCTGGCATGTACTACACCATACCTCATGGGTGTACACACCATTGCAAGATGTGTCTCTGTGTGTCAGGTGTGTTTTTGCTGTTCCTCACAGCCTCTGTGTGTCCCTGGATTACATGTGGACACATGTGTTTAGTGAATGCTTGATGTGTATTCACATATGTCATCATCAGTGGTGCATGTATGAGTGGTAGACTACCATTAGACCAACCACAGAGACAATGTACTGTACCTATGGTGAGGGTAGAGACCATTATTGACAATGATTCGGCCCAGGTGAGTACTGGTCTATTGATCCTGGGGCCTACATAAGCCTAGCCACAGGGGTTAGCTGCCATGCACCACCCGCTAATGTTATTTCCCTGTGCCCCTGTCAGGCTGTGGAACAGACATGCTATCCAGGGTGTATTCCCTATTCCCCATCCAATTGCCAAGTGTTTCTGTCAAGAGGGCCAATGAGAAGCACTGCCTGACATGTATGGGTAGTCTGTTCCAGAGTGTGCGGATTCCCCAGGACAGGGCCCTATCCCTCCAGTATGTTCTGTGTAATGTGTTGATTATGTTTGGGACCCTGGAGCATGTGTTAGCAGAGGGAGTGGGATGTCATTATATGTAGCATGCTCAACTGCTCTGTGTATGACATAGCTGTGTATGTTGGGCAGATGTCAGCTGTGCCTGAGCAATGTGCACCATAGTGTAGCCACAGTTGTCTGAGATGGACTGTGTATTGCATGTGTTTGAGGCTGGTAATCCCATTAGTGAGGTGTGTGCTGTGTCAGTGCACATGTACAGCATGCATTATGGGTAGGTGTGATAGATGTGTATATGGCCTACACCTTAGCTATGACATGCACAGTGAATTGCCAAGCATAACCTTAGACCATACTCACCGGCATCTGGCCGCTGCCTTGCTGGTATCCCAGAGGTACCTACATTGACATGGGATAGAGTTGATGTCAGTGGCCACAGCTGTGGCATTGCTACAGGGTGGCTGCAATATTAGAGTACAACAGCTGAAGTCCAGAGTACTACAGTTTATGCATTACTGCTTATCGGTACTACACAGCAACATACCCCACATCTCACATATGCATTTCTCTCTCTCTCTCTCTCTCTCTCTCTCTCTCTCCTGTGTGTGACAAAATATTATAGCTAACACCACAGTACACTGTGCTATCAGGGAAGTGATGTAAAGCTTTCAACTGTTTTCTAAGTCTCCCTAGCTTGTACAATATAACTGACCACTTGGCACTTCCAACATTGTTATGCAGGACTTCATGCCCATTTGATCTGCATACCATGGTGTGGGTGACACTGCTAAAGATACAAAATTACTAATCATAGTATGGAACAGATCAATGAGATGAGAGAAGAGTAAACAGAAGCACTCCAGGGGTTATACCATTATTCACAGACTATTACACATTTATTTCTACTGGTACAACACTTTCTAAGGCTCTTATATTTATTTGTTATTACAGTACATGCAGACTGATTACTAACCTGCCTTGCGATGCAGCCTTTGCAGCCTAGAATCATGAGCTTGCTGATTCACAGCCTGCTCATCTGCAGCTGTCAGAGAAATGCAGTGATATTTAGCCATAACTATCCATAGTATACACAAGCTAGGCAATGATTTACTATTTAGTAGAATGAGTACTTACTCAGTCCTGGGCCATTGAGCATCTGTCAAGACTCCTGGATCCACTGTTCCAGTACATCCCCCCTATGCCACTTCAGGTCAGCATGGTGGTGCCTGACCTGTTCACCAGTCCAGGGGATACCTGTGGCACTGGTGAGGTCACAGGTGAGACTGTCACAGGCCTCCATTTTGTATTGCAAGCCCTTGTACTGGCCCTGCAGTAGTCTCTGATCATGGTGTTTTACCAGGAGCCATACCATGATTTTTGACTCCTGGATGCCCCAGCGCTGTGCTGTAAATCTAGTGCTTTCACCCACACCAGCCATTCTGCCTGCAGTAGGAAGCTGAAACCAGTTATGAGTAGTATTCCCACCTGTGGGGTTTAAATATGGCCATTTTCCCACGCTTCCCCATGATTGGCCAGTTTTGAATAGGATAAGCTATGGGCAGACCTGCTTACATGAGGTTGGCAATGCTTGTTTAATAATTAATTAGCTCTATATTTGCCATTTGGTAATGATTTATTCTTCATGACAGGTTATATATGTGGCTGGTATCCATGATTCATGTGTACATACACTGTATAGGGACCCGGGGGCTTCTACACTTTATTACAATAACACCTCAAATCTATGCTTACTGCAGTACTCCAGTTCACATATTTATGTTCTGTGGCAGGTTATCCAACATCACACTGTACATAGATTCAGTTCACATGTTTGGTTTGACTTTCCTGTGGTGAGGATTAGTTTGTTGATACCTCATTCATATCTATTGCTATGATGGCTTGGTGGTTAACTACTGTGACTATAGTGTACAGGGTCCTTAGTTTGAGCCTTTCAGAGGCAATTTATTTTGTTGCTGGACAGAACATTGGCCGTTGGATCCAGAGTGATTAAGGCACTTTAAAGCAGTTGTAAGTGGGTTTGCACTGGTTTGCGTGAAGGTAAGCACTGCTAACCTCCAGTTACAGTTTCTTACACTCAGTTAGCTTCTACTTTGCTTAATCTGTGTAGGCAGTTCTTACCCCCACGCAAATGCACTTAAACACACTTATTAGTGCTTATATATGCTTACTACTGCTTATTTGTGCTTAAACTTGCTTACTAGTGCCTTATTCATTATGACACTGACACTTCACATGTGCATTTAATGCAGTACTCCAGTTCACATTTAAATGTTATTAGTAGGTTATACAGCAAAAAGATGTAAAAATATGTTCATATATAGATTTCACATGGAAAATGGTATGTACTGCAGTGGGACTTGAACCTGGAATGCCTGTTCATTAGGTGGATGCTCTAACCACTACACTATTGTTATGCTGTTTCATTTGCATATATATATTCCTTGTTATCCTCTTCAGCCTTTTAAGCTGCTTTAACCATAGCTAAGCAATGGGCAAACCTGCGCACCTATGGTTAGCTGTACTCGGGGTTTAAAAAAAAAATAAAGGGGTTTCTTCTTTTTATTTTTATGTCCTGTTGCTGTTGTAGACATGGGGGACTGTTGGTGGGGATATGTGGACACCTATGGGCGGTCTCACTCATTTATTTACACTTTCTGCTGTTCTACTTTGCAGGGGCGTGGTTATTCTGAGAGATCTGCTCTCAGACACACACACCCCCCCCTGCACTCGACTTTTGAAATGCCGACCATGGGAAACCACTATCTCCATACAGTGTGGAATGGGAAAATTTCCCTCTTCCACACTGTAGTTCGATCTCAGAGTTGGTGTATTTAATTTACGGGAGGTGTGGGGGTGGAGCAGTTTTAAGGTAAGGGTTTGTTGTGTTTTTGTGTTTATTTTACACGGTCGGCTTTCCGAAAGTCGATCATATGGCCTCGACCATATGAAAGTCGACTTTGTGGAAAGTCGACCATGTAAAGTAGATCTATATATATATATGTATATATATATGTATATGTATATATATATATATATATATATATATATATATATATATATATATATATATAGTGCAGTCGGACATCAGAGCCACACTCTGAACCTCTTACTCCAACAAATCTGACCAAAGGTTGAGTAAATGGTGGTGAAGGGGCCCAAACTAGGGACTTCTTGTAAGTATTGCCCTTATCCCTTCCTCTACAGCAGAACTGTTCTGCCTTGCAACAAAATAATAAGGCCTTCCAAGTCCTGAACTCAGGGCCTTGCAAACTATGATCAAAGCACTGTACCATTACACCATCTGAGCCCTGCAAAATAGTGATGACATTCCAAACATGTCAGTTAGTACAGTCATCCAACAGCAGGGAAAGGAGTCTGTAGAATCAGTCAGGTAGACTATATATACATGTACATATTTATGGAGATGAATATATGTGGACAAATCTATACATAATACATACATATATATATATATATATATATATATATATATATATATATATATATATATATATAAATGTATATAGAGAGAGAGAGAGAGAGAGAGAAAGAGATATATCCACATTCATATCCACATATATGCATACACACACATATATATATATATGTATATATATATATATATATATATATATATATATATATATATAAATACACACACACACACACACACACACACACACACACATATATATATATATATATATATATATATATATATATATATATATATATATATAAAAGCACCCCTACAGTACCAGCCTATAATTAATTCTACATCTTTTGGTTGCAGAATGTGGACTGAAGCTCCAAAGGTGGTGGTATTTTCATATTCATAAAAGATGCACACACCTCCAGAGTAGTAGACCAACATTATGCATTACAGATCCTGCATATGTAGCTGACATTGGGTAAGACAGTGGCTCAGGTTGTAGCCTGCTATAGGTCCCCATACATGTCCCAAGACTTACCCTCCATGTCTGTAAACACCCTGGAGAATATTAGAGTCCAACTTAACACTATTATACTGGTTGACTGCAACTACTCCACCATTGACTGGGAAAGCTACTTATGTACCGATGCACATGCCCATCACATCGACCTAGCCCTTCCTAACATTGGCGACTGTTGCTCTCCACCAATATTCAACTCTTCCCTAGTTATATCTGAACACAAATTAATCACCTTTGGAAATCCACATCCCTCTTACCTCCCTGCATAAGTAACCACCATGAAAAGCCTTTCAAAGCTAACTATGGCCTCATAAAATCAGAGGTGCCTAACATCATGGCAGCCATGCAAATGAAGAGTAGCTGCATGGCAGCTGAATTAAACAACAATGCTCTATCAACACATACACTAATGCATGGATACTGCCTTACCCTATACAACCAGGACCTTCACCTCCAAGAAAAGGAAGTTGATCTGTTGGTCTCCAGCCATAAAGGACCTGTACAACAGAAGGAGGGAGCTGATATGGAATAAGGTGAAGTCCCAAGACAGGAAATAAACCCTTATCAGCCACAAGGAATAGTTGAGATCCCTCATCAAATACTACAAAGTTAGCTATGAGAACAGAATTGGAGCACATAGTAATAACAATCACAAAGCCTCATACAGTTGTGTAAAGAATCCCCATGGCAATACCAAGTATTGTTCCGAGCTACTAGACAATGGTACCTCACAGACTGAGCCAACAAATAGTGCCAATATACTGGCAGGCATCTTGAGTGCAAACATTACCCCTCACACCCCCCCCAAAAGACCAATCACAATACCAGTACACCGCCAAGCACCCAGTATTACTGCAGCACAGGTTAAAATACCACTGTCTAAGGCTAAGAATATAGCTTCTATGGGACCTGAGAATATCCCTTGCTGTGTTCTACATGAACTACAGCTTCATTTCAGGCTTTGTCCCTACTGAATTGTGCACTGTTACAGTCACCCCTCTCCACAAACAAGATGTAACTACATACCCTAGGAAATACTGCCCCAACTACCTGACAAGTCTGTTATGCGAAGCTATGGAATGCATCATCATGCACCTAATAAACAGGGATATGTGAATCTGCACACTCAGGATCCCACACAGTTTACCTTTGTGAAGGGTAGGTCATACCTGCTCATTCAACCTGGTCAACTTCATGGCATCAGACACCTGAGCTGTGGATCAAGGCAAGGTGACACATACAGCCTGCACTGATTTGGCCAAAGCCTTTGATAACATTTCCCACTCACTAAGCTTGGCATCAATCCCTATATCACTAGGTCTGAACAGAGACACAAGCACAGGGATAGATTGGACATACTGCTGGCATACATTGAGACAGTTGCAGATGTCACTGGGTTTGTTGTAACATCCTTTATGAGGAATATGATGTCAGTAATACCAATAGATGTGAGTATTTACTGACTGTATTCCCCCGAGTCCACAACTGATTTACCAAGGACACCAACTGCCTGGTGAACACACACAAAACATAACAGGCAGACATGTGGCCAGTCTGTGGACAGCATTCCAGTAGAGAGGTATGTCAGAGACATATCACTGTGAGTCGTGATGTCACACACTAAATGCATGTCCACACAAACCCTGTCAATCTATCAATCCACCATGTGTATAACAGCACTGATGACATAGAATCTGTTCACAAATCTGGGGATATGTCCACCATGTTGGTTGGCTGTCTCCACATGTCCTGTCCTGTGACATATTGCCATTCACTGTATATTAATCTGTAGGCCACCACCTCTGTAATGTCCCTCACACAGGCAAGGAAATGGGCCAAGGCCCACATAAGGAATGTCCCATATGTCAGAACTAGCAGCAGTGTCCAGGCCCACAGCACAATACAATGTGGGCACCTACATAGTGGTATGGTTGTAGCAATATCTGACATCTGCACATCTGTACAGAGGACAGACAGAAAGTAGACAGCCAACAGGTTAGAATGAATGTTTTGAAAGGTACATGTCTGAAACTGAAAGGTATGCCATTACTACATGACAGCAGTCCTCAATGGCATGTCCAAAAAACATACTAGTCTACAGTTAACATCAACATATCAGATCAATATCCAATAGGAGATACATATAAACATACAGCTCAAACACCTAGAACAAGATACTCAGTACTCAGAGTCCAGCTTTGCATGCAGGGGTGTATGGTTCCAGTACTACACTCTGCAATCTACTCTTACTTGAAAAGGCACTGTTAAAAGTACTAACGTAATGATACAATATGTGTTAAACTATTTCTGTTAACCAGTGCCCTGTAGCTGGTGTAACATGCAAGTGTGACTGCATATAACCTGAGATACTACCCATGTATTGCACTAAAGAGACTTAAACAAACTGGAGAACCACAAATATGGTGAACGGAACTGTGAGCAAAACACTACGAAGCAGATACAAACTCCCAATAAGTTTAAAATCCAATTTAATGAACTGAGCGCTTTCGGAAGGACCTGTGCCCCTCCTTCTTCAGAAATAACAAACAACCAGATAAATTCAAACAAACTTCCAGGCAGCAACTCATAGTTTGTTTGAATTTATCTGGTTGTTTGTTATTTCTGAAGAAGGAGGGGCACAGGTCCTTCCGAAAGCGCTCAGTTCATTAAATTGGATACTACCCATGTATGAAACAAATCCAAAGAGAAAAGATTGTGGTACTACCCATTTATACCCAGATGTCCCATACAGTATAGTCACACCCCTTGCTACTGTAATGACAGTACATAGAAGCATGTCAGCCTATGCAATTTATCACTAAGCAATCTCAGCTGTATTGTTTGGGGATGTTTTCTCAAACATACCCTTCTTTACAGCCAGTTTACAATAGAGAAGAGACAATTGTGCAGTTAGGAAGGATTGGTATCTATAAATAAATAAATATATATATATGTATATATATGAATAGAAACATACATAAAGAGAGAGTGAGACATGTAGGGAGAGCCATATATGTGTACAACAATATATAGATATATTACCAATAAATACTGAGGTGTACATATATGTATATATGTATGTATACAAATATATGCATATACATATACACATATATATATATATATATATATATATATATATATATATATATATATTATATATAATACACACACACACACACACACACACACATATGTGTATATATGTATATATATATATATATATATATATATATATATATATATATATATATATACATACATGTCCCAAAATGCCCATACAAACATATGCTGCTGATAGACCACCCAAAACTGGGGCAGCATGCACAGCTGGATACAAAAGCAGCCATGACACTCATATCTGCCCCCCCAGTCCAAATAAATAAGTGAAAAGTACACTGCTACAAAATCATGGTAGGCCATACACAATGGTCAGACATTCAACCTCTTAGCAAAACAAATAAAATGTCTGAACATAGCAAAGGAAAATACAACCAGCTAGTAATTCACACATGTTTATTATACTCTGATGTCTTGGCCAAAGCCTTCAAGGAATAAACATTACCAGAAATACATGCCTTAATCACAATAAGCAATTAACACCTAATTAAATAATTGAATACACAGCCTCCAATTACACTCATCATTTAACCCCCTATGGGATAAAGTACCACAGTTGATATTAATACATTGAGTCTGTACATAACAATTGTCCTTTTATGAATGTTTCATCACACTGAGCAGCAGATGCTTTCAGAAACAGTACCTTGAGACCCACTACTATCCCCATGGTGAAATTTATTCAAATGTACAGCTATAGAACTGACATATTTCTTATCAGTAATATGTCTGACATGTTCTACCAGCCTAGTTTTAAAACATGTGTTACTGTCCCCTACATAAAATATGTTACAAGGTCATCTAAGAGCATTCTCTATACACCAACCTCTTGAATGTACAGACTTCAACATGTTTCCCAGCTATTCCTCTCAGCAAGAATTACAGCACTAAGGAATGATAGACCAGTATACATATTCACCTACTACTGTATGACATCTGGACAAAGCCTGACATAATTGGTGGACAGAAGCCCAAATGCACGGCCATACATGAAATATTGCTGTTATACAATGAGAAAATTGCTGGTGTTACAGGGTTTGTTGTAACATATATTTTCTGAGGGATATAAAGTCAGCAAAAAATGGATGCTACCATCTACATAATGCAATCACCAGAGTATGCTACTGATTTGCCAATACAACACCTGTCTGGGGAACAGCCCATACATAAAAGGCTAACCTGTGGCCATTATGTGGATGGCTCTACAGTTGAGATCTATGCAGAGACAGAACTTTGTCAGACTGAAACCCATGCAGAAGTAGTATGTGCAGACAAACCCTGTTAAACTAGCGGTATTCCAAACATGTAACAGCAATACTCACATTCTGCCCCTAAGTCTTGAACCTTCCCCACCATTTAGTTGGCTTGTCTCCACAAGTGTTGTAAGAGATAGTAGCTCACACAACTCTAGGATGTCTTCCTCACAAGTAAGGGAAAGGGCCAACGCCCACATGGAGCTTCTCATTTATAGGAGTGTGTTGCCATGACATGGGCTATTGGAAGAACTACACAGCTGCACTGCATGCAGTTGACAAGTGGGGAACCCCAAAAGGTGAACAGGCCATCACCTGGTTATGAGCCTCACCTAAAAAAAACATCCTGCCACATGTTCAAACCAGCTCTATCCCTGTAGTGCACAGAGAGAGAGAGAGAAATAAATAAAACAAAGTGGAAAAGAGAAGAAAGAAAAAAGGTAAGTGGAACATATAGGCAAGTAATTGAATGTAGCACTTGGTCTGTAATAATAGGAAATATGACTTGGAGAAATATATGTCCCAACAAGACATGCTGTACTAATGTCCTGCTAAACAGCTGCTATGGTCATACCATGTAGCCCTCCCTGCAGTGAGAGATATCACAGACGTACCTCACAACTGTACAGAGCTTCATCGAATGTCCACATTTTACCATCATGTATATTTTTCTGTTCCTCCTGAGGTTTGTACTTTTCTGGCAAATAGCTGAGGATTGAATTCATCAGGTAATGACAAACACTTGAGTTTAAGACTCCACATCCTTAAGAATATTAACCGTAATGCTAAATTTATCATTTTATGAACATCCTATGTTTATAGCAGGACTATTTCAAGTCTGTCCCTATTTTTCCCCCATCATATTAGGCATTATCCAGATGACATGCTCTGAGAGGTTGTGAGGTGGGATCACAGCTCAGGAGGCTAACTCACCCTGGGAAAGGACAGCTCATATATGACAACTGCAGGGGTGTCTGTCAAAACAGTTGTGACTGTGCCACTGCTAGGCCAGTTAATAGCATGTTTTCCATATCCATGTTACCTGTGATTATGAGTATAATACATGTTTGCCTTGTAAAGCTAAGAGACCCACAGAGGGCATGTGCATAGTAAAGTACTGTTGCAGATATGTGTGTTGAACTGCATGTGATATCCTGAATTAATAACACTCAACTGCACAGTGTTCTGCTGGACAATAAGCACATTTGTGACTGATATCTGTAGTCACATACACATATACATGTGTTATGTCAACCAACCATTGGCAGGTCTGTGAGCAATGACATTGTAACATAATAACCTACTTATGACTATTGGACATCTTCCAGGTTATCACAGTGATGTCAAACCCTACTGTGCAATCAACGTACTAATGTATGGTGTAGCTATATTAATACAGTATCAATACTGATGTCCCCTTTGACATCCATTTATGTGTGCCATTGTCCAGACATACTGCTGTAACAGGTTGAGATGTATGATTGAGCAGCAAGACTGTAACTACAGTGTGCCATACAAACATGCAACAACAATGTATGCCAGGTATCCCCTGAGCACATGTATGTATGTATGCTTATGTTCAGCTGGAAGGCAAATACTAAATCACATGGGTTTCAAGCATTCAGGTACATAGTTGTGCATGTTGCACATGCATGTAATATCAGTGTCAGTGCATACAACCGACAGAAATGTGTGCAGCTACTGGTTGTTGCAGTGCCCTGACACTGATATGGGTACTAGAGTAGGCATGATATTCAGCTATTAATCAGAGAAGTATCCACCTGTGTTATGACCCTCTGCCCATGCCTGCCACTACCAGCTATATCCACAGCTATATACAGTGGATATCACAAGTGTACACACCTTTGTTAGACTGCCAGGTATGTGTGCTGTATGACAATCAGACCACAGAAGATCATTTCATAATGTTTCTCATTTTTATGTGACCCCTAACCTGTACAAGTCCATTGAAATACAATCAAAGGTGTTTCTACGAAGGTGACCAACTATTGCCAAGTGAAGATGTGCCATGATGTTGAGTCCAGACCAAGATGGATGAATGCTGTAACCATCTCAAGAGGTACATACACAACACATCAGTTTAAGGGTGTGCACACTCATTCACCTGACTTACTGTACTCAGTATTATTTCCATATGTTTTCACAGACCCGATTGTTATGTTTTCAGTTGAATTGTAGAGGCTATAGGTCACACTACAGGTGGGAATTGTTATGAAATGAGTTTATGTGGTGTCATGTTCCAGTTGCAGAAATACCAGGCAGTGCATCAGGGCTGTATACCCTTCATATCTACTGTAGCTATATAGACACAGCAATACCTGACCTGTATATCCAGTCTCCACCAAGGTAGATTAATCCCCTTTGGTGGACAGCAGCAATACACAAACTACATGATAGGTTGCTACATTGGCTGTACAGGGACACATATGTACAGGCAACAATTCTGAGGCAAGTCCACTTATATTTGAGCAAGCATGAAAGGTCACAGGTGACTTCCTGTAAGGCTGACTATGACTATGAATCGGACATATCTATACCAGCAAGGACGATTGCAACCATGTCTCCACATATGCTGTAAGTCTCAGATGAAATAACACAATTCACCCTGTACTGGGAGTAAAGAACACTTCATACACACATGCCATGGATATAGGCAACCTGCATCACACAGGTTAGGTGGGAACATCGCCACCCTGTCTACCCCAGTTGTACAGGCAGATATGCATATCAACCACACTCCTCCCCTCAAGAATGATGAGCATGTACATATTGCCTACTGATGGCAACAACAGCATATCTCCATGGGGCATAACAACATCCGTGTCTACCTCCTACATGCCTCAAGCATGTGCTCAGAGCTCCATCACACACCTCAGTAAAACACAGACCTGCCACCATCCACACACCATCCACATAAAAGATGCCCACTGTCAACCCTCTACACAGAATCAAATGGAGGTTAGAGGATTATGCAATCTAGTATCCAATATTGGGGGGAATAAAATAGCTCAGGGACAGGCATGTAATGCAAGCTGCTATAGCCATGATAGCTTGGATGGTTTCGGTGTAGTGTGGATTTTTTGCAAGTAATATTCACTGCTTCTGTGCATTTTGTCAACCGTATGATGTCCTGTAACCTTTTTCCTGTTGATGTCTTCTAGGTAACATGCAGAGTGCTGGGCTACCAGCATTCTCTGTTGGGGAAACAGACATCACCACCCAATATGTGATTGGACATTATTCCCTGTCATTTAGACAGTGAGCAGAAGATGTGTAGGAGACGACTGCCCTGTGGAACAATGTGGTCCACAGGTTAAATGATGCTGGCCTGCACAGCAAAACTTATGAGCATGTGCAGTATTGGGCCACCAACCTCAAATGCCATGCCCATCAATGGGCTGCTACTGTAGCGAGGGACTGGCTAGCCAGCAGTGGGGGTCCAGCCACCCAGCCTCCACTGACACCCACCAAGGAGTTCCCCACCACAAGTGGGCCACACGCTGAATGCACAAGCCACAACGCTGAGGGAAGAATGTATCAGACATACATGTATCTGTACTGTATCTACATGCATGTGGCAGGTCCAATTGCAGTTGTAGATGGGGTTTTCTAATGCACAGAAGTGCATATCTATGGTGAGGACAGGGCATTGTGTATTATCGTGGTTAGTACTGTAGATGTGCAGACATGCTACATCCATTCTGTACCAAGGCCACATGTGCATCTGCTGACAATAACTCCCTCTCACAACTACATAGAAC
Organism: Protopterus annectens; assembly: GCF_019279795.1. Taxonomy (NCBI): domain Eukaryota; kingdom Metazoa; phylum Chordata; order Ceratodontiformes; family Protopteridae; genus Protopterus; species Protopterus annectens. Next base: position 817,639,072 of record NC_056731.1, on the reverse strand, counting down.
CCTCTGGTCTGCATATGGGACAGCAGCCTGAAACTGGTGAGTATGACATTGTTCTGTTGTTGCCTGGCAATACCCCAGGCTTGTGAAGTGCATGCAGTTTACCATGCACACAACCACCAGTAATAGCTATATTGTTTTATGTAATAGTTATATTGCTTGTTGTGCATGTTCACTTGTGCTGGGGTTAACTGTATTGCCTATATGACATGAACTCAACATTCTTGTAGCATACCTCACAACTCATCAGTGTCAAGACATCTGGACAGAGGTCAGCAAATTGTGCTGGGCAAACTGTCTAAGGTAAGGTCATGCGTGACACATTACTGGTATACAGTGGATATAAATTGTGTACACATCCCTCTTAAGATGCAAGGTGTTCCTGTTACATACTATTTAGGACCACAATATGACAGTCCACACCTCTTCCAGCCTTTAATGTGACCCATAACAGGTACAGTTCACTTGTAAAACCACACATCTGGACTCATGTACTGCATCTACAAGGCTGGCCACCTGTGAGGGTGGCAGACATCCTATCAGCATGATGTTTCAGTCAGGAAGGATACCTCATGCTGCCATGTGTGTCAGTACACTCACTGTGGCCTATTTGGCTATGATATCACATACATAGGCATTGTTAAGGCACACAGACCACTTCCGACCACATATAGGTTTCAAACATATGGATATTCCAGACACATCTGTACAGAAGACTGTATAGTGGTTTAACCTGCTGCATGTGATGCAGATGTTGTTACCACACTTTATAAAGTAATGGCAGGGAGAGGTGGTTACCAGCTGTGTATGGTATACACATCAAAATGGTATAAGCCACATATGATATGATCATCACACACACAAAAAGCTTGCCAGTATTGGGATTAGAACTCCTACATATCTAGGCATTCCTACTATAGTGCTACAGAATTACCAAACGTGCCACAGAGCTCACACATTGCCTGCTCTTCCACAGGTACTTCTAAGGTGGATGACATCAACAGGTCTACTAAATTGGAGTGAAGGGAAGTGTAAAGGCTAGTATACAGGTAAAAAATGGTATGATCCAGGCAGCACATGATTCACACATACTTGTCAGTAGTAGGATTAGAACTCCTGCCTATCTAGGTGTGTGTACTATAATCATGCACAGATACTGCATGCCCTACACAGCTTATTGAACTTTCACATGGCCAAAGCTGCTGATAACTGCTCAGCTGTGGTAAAGTATTGCAGGTGGCAGACAGTCTGCCTTCTGTTCCACCAGTACATCATGCTAGTTCTTTCTGTCTTGCACTTCAACTAGCATTATGGCTTGGCACTTCACTAGATTATTGTATCAAGAAGTGTGGCACACTTGGCAACCATCAGCAGTACTCGTTCATCACAGATGTAGCCCCAGTACGTACTAGTTATGTCCACCCCTCCTGGCATGTTTGAAGAGCAGTTATCTGTGCTTTCATCCATTAACCTGGTGCACTTGTCCAATTAAGGGTACTGTTGCAACTGCCTCATTTACACAGACAATCCTCCCCTCTAAACTCCAAACACTCAGACCTGTGAGGGTTAGCCATATATCACCCAATGTGGACATATGCACTCTCCAGCAAAGACTGGACTAACAGGTCAAGAGGATAAGATCAACACCTGCACCACACCATGTGGAACACATAACTCACCATGACACCCACTTTGACAGCCATGACATACAGTGAAAAAGCCACACACCCACATTCCCAGAGGCAGTCAATGGACATTTACTCAAACAGCACAGACCAGCAAGGCAGGCACCCACTCAGACACTGCAACATGGCACATGCCAAGGGACACATATTTAACCTACACAGTGTGGCCCTATTCTAAGCTCCAAAGGCTAACCACCTTGCACAATACCATGATCATGGGTAACTCAATACTGAGGCATACATATCCTACTCAATAAGTTGAATATGGAGCAGATAACAGTGAAATATCTATCACATGCCAGCATCTAACACATGACACAGCCAGTCATGTCACCCCACAACAACTACATGTATCACTCCGTATCAATGTGGGCGTGAATGACTTGGGACAAACCTCCATGGATTACATGACAGGAGACATGGTTGAATGCTCTGATTATGCAGACCAGGCAAGTGTGACAGTAGCCCTAGGCAGTGTACCGCTATCATCCAGAAGGATACTGCGATACTATCAACAGATGATTGACTGCAACACTGGCTTATGTGTTATGTGTCATTCTCAGGGGATCCAGAACCTCTCTGCTTGGGATGACATGATTGTCAGAACCCAATGACTTGCCATGGATGTCCTACATCTGTCACCACTGAGTTGCCAGGTACTGGCTAAGTGTCTTGCCACCCCTATGGTGTCTTACTAGGCAGTGTTCCTAATGTTATTACCACTATAACAGCTACACATGTATGCAATCTGAGGGTCATGCTGCTCAACAGTGGAGATCTAACTGTCAGGATGCAGTCACTCATAGCAGTCGTTGGAGAGGAGGACATATGTCTGTTGTGATGGAAAGGTGATTCACAGCAGCAGACAGCAGACCTGCAGTATCAGGCTATGATACATTCCACAGCTGTCATCCCCCAAACATGGACCACACCACACCTCCACAGGTGGTGTTGTCTCCATATTCGTTATGGATAGGAACACCTCCAGACTAGTATCTCATCATAATGTATTGGAGATAATTCCGGTACAACTGCCTTGGGGTAATAATGCATCCCAGACCATAGCCTGTTATGGGTCCACATTTATGTCCCTAGACTGTCAATGCACATTCCTCAACACCATGCCATCTATGATGGTCCAACATAACAGTGACATAGTATGCGTGTCTTCAACTATCCCTCCATCACCTGGGGAATGTATTCAAGTGCCAGTACAGTGGCCCTACCCTTCTGGGATTCATCATTTCCATTGCCCTAGACCAGCTCGTACTGACCCCATGTAGAGGATGCAACAACCTTGACCTGTGTTGACCACTTACGTATTAGCCTCAAACACAACTTTGGATCCTTCATGGAATCCCCAACAGACATGTATGGCAGCTGGGATGCAGCAGACACTGACGACAGTCACAACAACCATTGATAGTTACATCAACAACCTCCACAGCAATAAACACAAGTCCTGCGAGTTACTGCACAATGCTAATACCTACCCTGAGACAACAGATATTGGCAACAGTCTTGACACATTCAGTATCAGCTTTACCCCTCTCTTTCCCCACAAGTGAAGTTTTGAGTGAATGTGTTCTCACATGCTGTATCCCATTTCCATTCTAGACATCTGTGTGTCACCAGGATGTGGTGCTACAGCAAGGCCACAGGGTATGGCAGTGTGGTAACATTTGCCAGTACTGAGATCCATAGGTTCGTTGCTTCATAGGTGTGTAGTAGGTGAATGGGTCTGAAGGCTCTACAAGGCTAGCCCAAGGGAATACCCTAGCATCAGGCCACATGAAAATAGTCCCCAGTGTGGCACAGGAGTATAGTCACTGGAGTGGTCCCCAGGGGGTGGGTACTGTATTCCCCCTCCACTCATCCATATTTCTATTGTGGGTGGCCAGTGATGTGCACTGCTTCCCATGTATGTGATTTATATTCCATAACATGGACAGTGTCTGAGTTGTGCACATGTCCTGCATGCATGTTCTTTGACATGTGGAAGTGTGCTTGAGGTCTCTGGGGCATGTTGTGTGGACATATTGGTATCTTCTGATGTAGCATTCCTAACCTCATTTGGTGAAACCTGACTATGTAACTGAGGTAATGATTGCACCTACATTGACAGTATGATATGGGTATTCATTGGAGCTATTGGTGTCTGTCCATACAGGGCATGTGCATAAGGCATGGTATTCCCTTTGTGTGGTACATTTGCAGACTCTATAGTTGTTTCAGGCATCCAGTGGGGAACATGGCAAAAGGGCCACTGTATACATTGATTGGACTACTGAGGGGAAGGAACAGAGTGCCATGTCCTTTAACTTGCTGGATAACACACACTCAGTTAGGGGATGTAACACATCAAAGTACTTTCTGTTGTCAGTGGCACTGTTGTTGTCAACAGGCATGTAGTCCACTGCAATCACAAAGTGGGTTCTATCTGTGAGGCAATATGCAGGGGAACTACCAATATAGTAGTTGTTGCCTAGCCAAGTGTGTTTGTGTATGCTTCGTGGGTGGAGAGTGGTCTCTGACAATTAGAAGGGCTGCCTATATTGTTCACTAATCCATACTGTCAAGTAGTCATTGCACATGGCACTAGACATTTAGGGCTGTGAATTGTCTACCACAACCTCTATGGTGTTTGACAACTGTTGGCCTTGTAATGTGGACACTGGGACATATACTAGGTCCTCAACATAATAATTTAGCAAAACCCACCCCCCAATGGATCCTATTATTACACATTCACACCAACCCCAACACAAGATACTGATGACAGACACACCCACACTTGCCAGTACTGAGTTTCAAACCCCTACCTAGCTATGTATTGCTATTACAGTGTTAAGCATTTATCGCGTACACCACAAAGCTTATAGGATGGATGTTGTCCCAAGGTACTTCTAAGGTGAGGAACATCACCAGCCCTTGTAAATACTGGCATCAGGTGACATAGTGGGTGAGAGATTCCACAAAGTATTTTACCTTACACACATGCTTACATTTGCCAGGGGTGAGGTTCAAACCTCTATCTATCTTTTTGGACCATTATGTCACACATTTACCACATACACCAGTGAACGTACATAGTTTATGTTTGCCAACAGGTACTTCTAAGGTGGATAATATCTGCAGGACTACTAAAGTCAGGCACTGAGATGTGTAGTGGGTGTAAATGGGGCCAAAATCTTTGAGATACGGACATATATATGTAGACAGATATACACAAACAAACACTTGCCAAGAATGAAAATCAAACCCCTACCTAAGTAGTTATTGCTATGACATTGTTCTGCATTTATTGCATGTGCCACGGAGCTTACATGTTGAAGAGCTGTGCAGAGGTATCTTTGAAGGTGAGTGACATCAGCAACAGTGCTAAAGGAGGGGTAAGGGAAGTTTTGTAAGTGTGAATGACCACAAAATCAGGTCTCTACAAGGGTACACACACTCTCTCACATAAACACTCACATTTACACAGTCGCCAGGATAAGGATTGGAACTCCTACCTAACTAGTTTGCTACACTATAGCATTACACAGTTATCACAAGCACCACAGAGCTTACATAGGTTCATAGGTTCATCTGTTGGTACTAGTCTATTGGCCCTAGGGCTTATACAAGCCTAGCCATAACAATCCCCTGGCTATTTCTTCCCACAGTATTTATTTCTCGGATCACCATCTAGCAGGATGACTGACATGATCCCCGTGGTGAATTTCCTATCTCCCATCCAATCGTCAAGGATCCTTTTGAAGAGGGCCAAAGAGGCGCTCTGCTTGACATGTATGGGCAGTCTATTCCAAAGTCTGGGGAGTCTCTGGGTCAGGAACCTATCCCTCCAGCATGTTTTGTTCATTGTGATGAAATGGTTTAGATCCCTGCATCCTGTGGCTATGAGGAATTGGAATTTCTTTAAGTGTAGCTTGTCCAACAGCTTTGGGTTTGACATGGCCTTGTATATTAAGCAGAGATCGCCTCTTAGTAGACAATATGTGACAGAGTATAGCTGGAGTTTTTTTTTAGATTGTCAGCATAGGGCATCTGCTTTAGGCCTGTGATTCTTTTAGTGAGGTATTTCTGTGGTCTTTCCAGTTGTTGTAGATGTCTTGAGAGGTACATACCAAACATGGCATTGTATTCTATAATGGGTCTAATGAGGGATGAGTACAGTGGGACAATGACCTCCTTTTTTCTGGATGAAAAGCCCTTAGTGATAAGGTGTGCCACATAGAAGGATTTCCTGACTGTTGTGGCGATGTGGTTATTGAAAGTGAGACCACTTTCCACCTGTGTCCCTTAGTCTCTTATCACACTTTTGGTGTTTAGTGTACTGCCACCTATGTGATAATTCATGGGTACATGCTTTTCCCCAAAGGGGATAACTATACATTTCTTGGCAATGAACTTTTGAGCCCATGACTCTGGCACCAAGTATCTGTTTCTCTAAGGCCCTTTTGTAGAATATTCACATCATTTGGGGATTCAATAATGGCTCCCAGTTTGCAGTCATCTTTGAACTTTGTTAGCCAGAGTCCCTTAGTGTTGGCCTGTACATCAGAGAACTAGATACCAAACAAGAGTGGTCCAAGGACTGAACCCTGAGGTACTCCACTTGACACTTGTCTGGGGCTGGATTTGGAGTCGGCTACTTTTACAGTGTGGGTTCTCTCAGCAAGTCAGTTGGCAACCCATCGAGTGATGTAGGGATTAATGCCCAGCTTAGTAAGTTTATCTATGATTCCAGAGTGGGGGATGGTGTCAAAGGCCTTGGCGAGGTCCAGATAGGCTGTGTGGACTGCCTTATCCTCGTCCACAGCTCTGGAGACTGATTTGAAGAAGTCAGTCAGGTTCAGGAGATGAGATTGGCCCTTGACAAACCCAAACTAGGTGGGGTCCAGTGTTTGAAGGTTGCCAACGTATTTGTTTATAAGTTCCATGATACGTTCCATGGCCTTGCAGATCAGGCTTGTCAGACTGATGGGGCAGCAGTTCCCAGGATCCAAGGGGGATCCCCCCTTGTGGAGTGGGATAACTGTAGCTGTGCACCACTCAGTGGGCACGAAACCTGAGGTGAGGCTATGATTAAACATGAGACTTAGGTGAGGTGCCAGTTCATTTTGTAGTTCATGTAGTACACAGCCCGGGATGTCATCTAGTCCCATGGATGCTGTATTCTTAGCTTTGGAGAGTGTGTTTTTTAGCTGTGTGGCCATTATTACTGGAATTTGGCAATCTTTTGGTATTGAGATGGGCCCTTTATGGGGTGAAGTTGGCCCTGAATCGATCTGTCAGGATATTGGCAATATCCTTGGGATCAGTATATTTAATGCCATTCTGTTGTAGCTCATAGCAGATTTGAGCATTGCCATTTAGATTCTTGGCATAGCTATATAATGACTTGTGGTTGTCTTTGGAATCTTTGGCAATTTTATTTTCATAACTAGCTTTGGAGGATTTTATGAGGGATCTCAGCTTCTTACTGAGGCTGGTAAGGGAGTTTTTTGCATCCTGGGATTTTCCTCTTTTCTCTAACAGTTTCTTCCTTTTGTTGTAAAGTTTTGTTTATGGCAGGGGACCACCAGATTGTCCTCCTTTTTTTGGAGAAGAGTATCTTAGTTCTATTTGGGATGGCACGATTAATGCACAAGTGGATGACCTCGTACTGTGCCTTAGTGTAGTGTAGGATTCAGCAGTTGAACTTTCAGATCCTGTCTGCATGGGTGTCATGAAGTTTATCACTTCTGACTTGAGTACCATGAAGTTGGCTTTGGAGAAGTTTTTTACGGAGGTTTTTTTTACTGGGGGGTGGGGGAGGGATGTGGATGTCAAGGGTGATTAGCTTATGGTCAGACCTGACCAACGAGGCGAGGAGGTGACCATAGGTGTGGAGCATTGATTTCCCATGTTGGTAATGACCAGGTCTAGGATATTGGAGCCCCTGGTTGGACTATGGATTAATTCATCCAGGGCATTGGAATTTATGAATTCCAAGAACCACTGGGCAAAGGTGTTAGTAGACGAGTAGTTTTCCCAGTTAATGGCAGGGTAGTTGAAATCATCCAGTATTAGGGTGCTTGGTTGTATCTTAATATTTTCCAGTATGTTTAGAAAGGTGTAGTGAGAATCTTAGGGCATGGTGGGGGATCTGTAGCAAGCTACAATTCGAATTGCAGTCTTACCTAGTGTTAGTTTCACCTGGAAAATTTCACATGCATTATGTTGGGCAACTAGCCTGGTGGTGTGAATATCCTTGGTGAATATGGACACTCCTCCACCTTTAGTGTTTCGGTCCTGGTTTGGTGGCTGAAAAGTGTGGTAAGAGTTTTAGCCTAGTATTGCAGGGGTGCTCGCTGGAGCCTTAAACCAGGGCTCAGTTACTGCACAGATATCGATGTTCTCCATTTTTAGGAGTGCCTCGAGAGAGTGCATTTTGAGGTTTAGACTTCTAGCATTGAGTAGCATTACTTTCAGATTTTGCATGCTTGTACTTGTTATGGTGGTGATTTTGTTCTTTGAACTTTGCCTAAAAAAGGCACTATAGGGGTGGCAAGAGCCTTAGCCAGTAATCAGAATCCCAGGGGTGACAGGTGCAGACCATCTCTGGCAGTACATAGTGGTCTGTTGATCATGTCATCCCAGGCAGACAGATACTGGATCCCCTTTGAATGACACCAGAAGCTTAGCCAATTGTTGAAGTCAATAATTTTGTCCTTGTACTGTGTTATCATTCTGGGCAAAGGCAGGATGCTACTCAGGGCTAGAATCATACCTGCCTAGACCACATAATCAGAGAGCTCTTCCATGTCTCTCTTCATGTAGTCCAGGGAGGTATGTCTCAATTCATTCACTCCAACATGGACAATGACAGAGTCATATTTGTACTTGTTGTGGAGTGACTTGAGTGCATGCATTATGTGGTGGATCCTGGCACCTGACAGGCAGCTGACTGTAATTTTCTCTTTGTTCAGCCTGGTGAGTGGGACATCAGTGTGCCTAACTATAGAGTCACCTATGACTAAAGTTTTGGGTACGTTGTCTTGCCTTAGGGGCCATTGTTGGGTGGCACACTGGTGTTGTGAGCTATGTGACACTTTGGTTGTGATTGGTGTTTGTTTGCGTTTCAGCTTGGGCAGGATACTGTTACAGGCCTCTACATATGAGGGCTTAGTGTTACTATGTGAGGGTATTGGTGGTGTGAGTTTAGAAGGGCTATGTGTTGCTTGAAGTATAGTGTAGGTATTAACCTTTTCCTCTTAACTGTCTAGCACAATCTTGAGTGGAGAGTGCTTTGCTTCCAGTTTGGCTATGTAAGTGCATCTCTCACAGGTTGTAGTGCTAGGTGGTAGGAGGAGAGGGTTGTCTGTGTACATGAAGCAATTGCTGCATTGCCCCAGTATGCCCAGATTTACCAGGTGGACAGGAGTAATCACCGGAAGCTGACCCTTGGACATGCCTGGTTTGGTGCTTTTGTTTTGTTAAGTACAAGAGCTGTTTTCCCTTACCTTAGCAAGGTACTTTGCAATTATAGGCTGTTTAGTGCCTATGATTAATTTCTCCTTATTAACAATGAGAGTTGAGTGCTCATATCAGTTTAAGGCTTCCTAGTGCTTTCCAGCAGGTTTTAGAGCAAGTGCTAGTCACAGAGATGCTTAAAGGTAAGATGAAAAAAAAAATGGTTTATCCTAAACACTGCAGTGTGCTATAGAGGAGTTAGATGTGAAAGTAGGTAACTTAAGTTTTACCTGTCTAAAAAGTTAAGTTTTAGTGTGGAGTCACTATTTTTAAAACAGCAAGCTAGATTTGTATTCTGGTCTTTGGAAGGTACCTGTGGCTAATATTCTTATGCCTTGACATACCTTGCTATCCAGTAGGATGGGTTCCACTCTATTAGTTCTGTGTGTAAGGCGTGGCTGGCACAGCTCGACGATTTGCTATAGAATGTCCCTGCCCAGCCTATGGCACTCTACTATCTCCAGCTCATGTAGGCCCTGGTAGGTGTACCCTGCATCTGTACACTCTTCTCCTCCTCCTCACTGTGGGTCGGTTGTCAGCATTCTCCTCCTCACTGCCCTCAGTCTCTAGCAAATACTAATGGAGTAAAGCAGTAGCAGCCTCTACCATTTTTAGTTATTTTTTTCCAAGTTAAAAATCCCCCATCTGTGTGCACCAGTGGTGTAGAGTTTGTGGGAAAAAAAACAGTCTGTAGGGTGTTTGCATAGTTTATATTAGTGTGCTGGGCTGCTGCATGTGTAATTGGCTGATTCTGATACATTCAACCTATCAGCTATGCTAGTTCTCCTTGATTGCCTTCCTAGTGCTGTTTCCCCTTCCCAGTTCCTCCTATTTAAGCCCCGAGGTGTGCCATGCATACCCAGTGCTAAAATGTAAACAGTGCTGCCATTTCCACTTGTTTTTGCTTTTTTTGTCTGAACAGATATGCCTTGCAACACAATAACCATCACTTGCAATCTTGAACTCAAGACCCTGCACAACATACCCAAAACAAGTTAACAGTAAGCCATCTCAGCTGTAAGATGTCAGGATGATATCTGTAACATATCATGCAGGACAGTCAATCTTCCATAGGGAATGTACAATGTAGAAACACTAAACATTCCAATGATACATACACACACACACACATATACACACACACACACATACACACACACACACACACACACACACACACACACACACACACGCACACACACACGCACACACACACACACACACACACACACACATATATATATATATATATATATATATATATATATATATGTATACACACATATAAAGATATTACTACTTATAGATATGTATAAGAAGAGTATATGTAGAGGGAGCACAGCATATCAAACAGCCATTATTCCTACGTTTGCCACCTTTTAAAATGGCCAGTGTTGGATTCTTTCCTACTAATGAGAATTATTGCATGAAACATATACCCACACACAGTGCAAAGAACATGACACCACACACAAGTTTGCATACATAGAAATGTTTATTTGTGTAATATATCAGTTGTCTATGCCATTTCTTATAGCAGTTAGGTATTTGGAATACATAATAACTGATTAATGCAACTCTCAAACAAAACATTTTATACAGTAATGTGTAAAACATAACATACTTTGCTATCCAGGCTAAGGCCTTCAAGTAGTACAACAGTAAAAAAATCACTTGCCTTGAAGATAAGAACCAATCAACACTTAATTACAGATGTAGTTCAGCAGCCTCCAATTACAGTCTGTACTCAACCCCTAGGAGGAAAAGTATTAGTTGTCACAATGTAAATGTATCTGTTACATAGCTTAAAACATCACTATCACACTGGCAAACAGAACTGTGTGAAAGACAATAAGCTGTAGCCCACCACTATTCCCATGTTGAAATGTATGCAAATGTACAGCCATATACCTTAATGTTTCTTACTATTGATATCCCTCACATGTAACAGCCTAGAGGTTAAAAACATTTAATACCCCTTCCCCATAAAATGTCTATCAAGGGCATATAACAGTGTTTTCCATACACTGACCTCCAGACTATACAAGGTCACACATGTTTTGTCCAGCTGTTGCCCTCATATATATGGACCCTACCCCACAATTTGTGTGGGAGTCCACAACATCACTGGAATGATAGCAGGAATGCCAGCACTAAATAATGATAGGTCATTACCTAACAACCTCTTACTGCATGACATCTGGACAAAGCTTGGTATATACGTGGAAAACAAAGGCGGTAACACAGGGCCATATTTGCAATATTGCTGTTATACACTGTGAAAGTTGCTGGTGTTTCAGGATTGGTTGCAACATACCCTTACTCAGGAATATGAAGTCAGAAACACAAATGGATGTTGCCATGTATCGATAGCAATCAACAGAGATAATGCCACTGATATGTCAGGCACAAGACCAGTGCGGTGAACAGACAAAACATAACAGCCAATCCTCTGGCCATCATGTGGAAAGGCCCACAGTTGAGAGCTATGCAAACAGACTACATTCCATGCAAAACTAGAATGTACACACAAACCCTGTAAAACCAGCAGTATTCAATGCATATAACCGCAATAATCACATTGTCCGTAGGGCTGGAACCTTATACAAACATGTAGCTGGCCGGTGTCCGCAGGTACTGTTGTAAGAGGTATTGCTACCTGCTGTCTGTAATACTGCTGCCCACACACAGGAAGGATGTCTTCCATACAGGAAAGGTAAAGGGACAATGCCCACATGATGCTGTCATTTATAGTAGTGGGTTGCTATGGCATTGGCTATTGGAAGTACTACACAGCTGGCTGCATGCAATTAGCAAGTGGAAAACATCAATTGGTGCAGAAGCCATTACCTGATCATGAGCATCACCTATAAAAGCCATGATGCAACCTATTCAAACCAGCTCGATCCCTGTGGTGGGGAGAGAGAGAGAGAGAGAGAGAGAGAAAGAAAACAATAACACTAAAAAATATTACTACAAACAAAAAATAAAAAAACATTAACCAAGGAAGATATACTAGCATTACACTGAAGAGAGCATAATACTAAAACAGGTATGTGAAACATGTATGCATGAAATTGAATGTAGTACTTGGTCTGTAATAATGGGATAGAAGATGATGAAAGATGTATATGTGCCATCAAGACTTGTTGCTGTAATGATGTCCTGCTGAACAACTGCTATGGACACAGCATCTGGACCTGTGGGCAGTGGGCCATACCTGTCAACTGTGTGGGTCTGCACAAAATGACAAGATGTAAGCCATCATAGTGTTTGTTCTGTTCCTCCAAACATGTATATTAGTCTGGCAAATAGCTGAAGGTCGAAGTAATGAAGTCATGATAGACACATGAGTGTCAGACCCTACCACCTACAAAACAGACATGCTAATGTGAAATGTATCATGCACAAACTTCATAGGTTTGTAATAGGCTTATCTACAATTTGTCTCTATATATCCCCCTAATGTTAGGCTGTGTTCACATGTGACACTCTGTTTTGTAGCAAGGCAGAACTGTGCAGCAGTGGAGGAAGGAGGTTCAGAGTGTGGCCCTGATGTCTGAAGGCACTCTCTCTCTCTCTCTCTCTCTCTCTATATATATATATATATATATATATATATACAGAGAGAGAGAGAGAGAGACATGTATGTCTACATATATACAAACACACACACATACACACACACACACACACACACACACACACACACACACACACACACACACACACACACACACACACACACATACACACACACACACACAGATATATATATTAAAATGAATAAGACACACTCAGTGAAATAAATGTCTCTCCACCCGAAATAATATATAAACAGAAAAAGCAGCAAAATGATGGCAGAGGCAACCATGCAACAATAAAATGTGAGCTTTCACTGGTATAGTAAAATTCCAAACTTTAATGGTGTGCACAGGTAAGCGCTTTCACAATCGCTTCATCAGACCAAGAAACACCCTTCCCAAAACTCAGTCCTTATATATCCATTCAAAAATTATGATGTATGAGACTAATTAGATGATAATTAATTAAAAATCGATTAAACAAAGCTGGTATATATATATATATATATATATATATACCATATAAAATACACAAATAAAACCCTTTTGTTTGAAAAATATATTCATCATATAAAACAGGATAGACTCAGATTAAAAAAGGGGTGTGAAATATGGGATATAAAATATATATAATGTCATTAGAATTAGTGCCTTACTTACATAATAATTATAGGCATAGAGAAAGGATAAATAACTGGCTTATTCTGCCAAGTTGAAATGATTATTAAACCTATAGTCTATGTGATTTCAAAATAGGTTGAAGGAAAGCTCTCTCATTCAGTCCCTTACCTCCATTGGCTCTAAGCCTTAAAATCCAGTTTATCTCCTTCTTCTCAGTGCCATTTCTAATGTCCCCTTGCCTAATCATGGGTGTGACTATATCTATAACCATGAAACTAAATGTGTGGGTGTCACCTAGAATCATTACATGTTTGGCTAGGGCATTATTAATATGATTGATTCTGATAGCATATAGATGTTCTCTAATTCTGGTTCGAAAAGTCCTATTGGTTTTCCCAACATAGAATGCTGAACATGTATTACACACTGCCAGATAAACTACATGCTGGGTATCACAACTCGCATTAATATTAAACTTAAATTCTCTGCCAGTGTCTGGGTGAATAAAATTAACACTGGTATCTATAAACCCACAAAAATTGCATTTTCCACATGGCACCATGCCCATTCTCCCTATATGAAGGTCTTTGTGTACAGACTGACATAATATCCTCTTCAATTTGGATTTATTTTTAAATCTAAATACTGGTCTCTCACCAACAATGTTTTTAAAATCAATGTTGGTGGTGAGTATTTTCCAATGATTATTGATGATGTCAAATATAGCCCCACTGTCATTAGTATAAAACATGGGAATTTTGATATAAGAAGAATCGTTCCTTATTACGCTAGTTGATATTGCTTTACTATAATAATATGTGGCAGCTCTACCTTCTCTTATATCATCAAGGTCTGATAAACCTCTTTCTATTTCTGCTTCATTATATCCTCTGTTGAGGAGTCTGTTCTTAAAGCATATTAACTCATCTTGATATCCTACATCCGTAGCATTTAATCTGGAAATTCTCATTCTTTGCCCTCTTATAATGTTCTTAAAAATATGTGAGGGATGCATACTGCGTCTGTGTAGTAAGGTATTTCAATGACTTATTTTTTCTAAACACACCAGTGTTGACATAGTTGTCCAGTACTTATTCTACAAACACATCTAAATATTCTATTTTAGTGTTAGAATATTTTAGAGTGAAATTAAGATAGTCTGTCATAATGTTCATTGCATTCACAAATAATTCTATTTCATCAGCCTTCCCATTCCAAATTAAAAAGACACCATTGACAAAACGTCGATAGAACAACACATTTCTTAAACATATCAGTGATAAATAGACATTCTTCTTCCCATAGTGCTAAAACCGTGTTGGCGTAGCTATTGGCACATAAAGTGCCCATAGCCACGCCATCACATTGCAAATATAACTTTTCTTCATATACAAAAATGTTATTCTCCAAGATTACTTCAAGGAAAAGGCATACCAAATCAATGTATTTACCATCAAAATCATTGTGCTTAGTTAAATATTTCTTAACTGATTCCATACCTTGTTCATTTGGAATGACAGTGAACAAGGATTGTACATCCAATGTAACAAACAAAATGTCTGAATTTATTGCGTATGTACTTGTAAAACTATACAGGTCTGTCAAAAATTGTTTAGTGTCTTTAAGAACAATAATATTCTTCTCTAATATGGGTCAAAGAATTTTTTCAACATATACTGAAAAGGGTTCAGCGCACCACCCCTTTCCTGAAACTATAGGTCGCAACGGGGGGTTTAAGCTATCTTTATGTATTTCAGGCAGGCCCTGTATAGCCAGAACATAGGGTACTCTACCTCACGGAATCTGCCCAATTCATGTGTAATACTAAAACTCCTGACCAAATCATGTATCATTGAAAATAACCTATATTTAATTTCTTCCACTTTGTTCATACTAATGACCTGATAATATTTAGCATCACTTAACATTTTAAGCATAGCTTCTCCCTCCTTATCCATGATCACCACAGGGCCGCCTTTATCTGCAGGCCTGATGACTATATTGGGGTCATTCTGTAATCTAAGTAGAGCTGCTTGGTCCTTAAAAGTAAAATTAGGCCTGCTAATTTTATTCTGACCTGTACTAATACCACCTTTATTGTAAAAAACATGCAAGTCATCCTCAACTAACCTACAGAATGCTTCAGTTAATGGATGGTTATTGGGCATATAAACACTTGGTTTCTTGAAATTATATTTGCGTTCCATAGTATTATTCCCAAATTCATATTGTAACATGGCATTTCTAAGGAACATTCTTACATCAATCAATACATTAGTCAGATTATTGTTGCTGGTAGGAATAAAGTTCAGTCCCTTATTAAGGACATTGAACTCATCAATGTCCAAGTTCATTTTAGAAATGTTCCATACTAAGCTATTCCCATCCGTTGCCACATTTTCTTCAGTGACTGATTCGACTGTCTCTCTATTGACAAATTCCAGTTCTGTCTGCCACGGCTGACAGAGCGGCCTCTCTTCACCCCCTTCTCCATAGAAATGGGAAGGGGGAACTGTGGAAAATCCATGACATTGGTTTGATTATAGTCATCATTAAACCAGGTGGCCTGAGGAACCTTTGGTCGTACCACCTGTTGTTTAACTGTCACTGTATTACTAATTGTAGCATTACTGTTCTGAATCAGTTCATGATTAGAAATGTTTGAAGGAGGTACTGAAGGAGTGGTACCTTCTGTCACCCTTTCAATGGTCAAAGTACTTGAATGCCCTGTTGTATTAGAGTTATTAATGGAGTTATGGGCAGTAACACAATTTGTAACTTCTGTATAACTTATATGGTATATATATATATATATATATATATATATATATATATATATATATATACCAGCTTTGTTTAATCAATTTTTAATTAATTATCATCTCATTAGTCTCATACGTCATAATTTTTGAATGGATATATAAGGACTGAGTTTTGGGAAGGGTGTTTCTTGGTCTGATGAAGCGATTGTGAAAGCACTTACCTGTGCACACCATTAAAGTTTGGAATGTTACTATATCAGCGAAAGCTCACATTTTATTGTTGCATGGTTGCCTCTGCCATCATTTTGCTGCTTTTTATGTTTACAGATATATATATATATATATATTCCCTACTGTTGAATGACTGTGTTGCATGATATGTTTGAGAACATGCAGCTCAGATGGCTTACTGGTAAATTGATGTGGCTATGGTGTGCAGGGTCCTGGGTTACACACTTGCAAGGGCTGATAAGGTATTTGCTGACCAGAACAAGGGCTGTTGGATACAGAGTGATTAAGGCACATGTAAGCAGTTGCAAGCAATGCGAAATGGACAGTTATGTATGGTGTGAAATTTGTGTTGGGAACAGATTGCCCTTTTTTTGTTAAGGTGAGAGTGGGATGTTAGGGAAGGATAGTAGGTATATATGGGGAGGTAGGTTGGTTCGTAAGACAGACAAGACAGCATACAGGGGTGGTATATGACACGTGGTGGGTAAATGGTTCCACCTGAAAGCATCAAAAGCATGAAACATCGAAATTCTGATCATCAAGACCAGAACATCAAGTTTCAAACCATCGAAGATTCAAAGGGAACGTAAAAAAAAGAAAAAAACACTAAAAACTATTTTATGCAGGGGGAGCTTCGCCCCCTGCACCCCCCACCCCCATCTTTAATATACCAACTCCGAGATCACACTACAGTGGGGTAAAGGGAAATCTCCATTTTAGCGCTATATGCAAAAGTGCTAAATGTGAGATTTCCCATACCCTGTCTGCAGTGCCATCACAGAGGTGGCACATTCACAGACCCAGTGTGCAGGGCACCATTCTGCCCTGCAGAAACACTAGCTTTTTCCCTTGTTTACTTATGTTTTTCTTCCCCTTGACAACATCGATGTTCTAAACACTCGATGATATGGTCTCAACCATATGAATTTTGATGTTTTCAAGTGGAACTGGGAAAACACCTTCAATGGGGAGGGGTGTTTGGAAATTGGAAGCCCATGAGCCCCCAAATGGAAACAGTGGGACTGAGGTCCCCACCCATGCGCAGTCACCACTGCACCTTCACGGCCGTGATGGTGGCTGTGTTGGGGGCTGTGCAGGAGGGGCAGGCTGAACCCCTACTTGTGTCATGAGGGTCTCAAGGTGATGTAGCAGATCCCACAATCCTCTGCAGAGCTCCCTATGCACCAGACCCTGGAACTGACTTCAGGTTACAGGATCTTGTCTGTGTGAACTCCCAAGGGGGGGGACAAGCACCAACCCCTGAGGTGGTTCCACCTGAAGGTAGTGCAGGACCTGCAGATGACAAGGTTCCAGGTTGGGTCCCAGACATGTTGTGACTTGGTGCCACAGCCAGATGAGGTGGGAGAGGTGGTCCTGCTGGGAACAGCCTTCCCAAACATGCTATTGTGTTGCAGTTTTATAACAAATGTGGGTAGCAATAGTCAACACAATCCAGGATTAGTTATAAAAGCATGCATACATATTCCCTTTAATCCAAAGCACCAGAGTTGGAACAGTTGCATAGCAAACAGAACACATGCATATATGGAACCACTGTGGCCATTACAATGGCATGCAGGTTACATTGTTAGCAACAGGCCACCAATGATAGTGTTTCAACATGGAACATGAATAGAAACACATTTCAATATTTGTTGCACAATAGGATATATGTCCCAACAGTATGTTTGGTATAAACATACCCATTGATCTCTGTGTTCTGATTATTTTAGCAGATATGGTGGGGGGGAGATACAGATGTTAACTAACAACTATTATATCCGTGCAGTATGAGGTCCTCAGATCTTTTTTCCTGTTTATGTCTTCTAGGTACCATGTCATGAGAATGAGTCCCTGCATTCACTCTACAGGATAATGACATTCTCATCAACTGTATTGTGCATCACCACGGAACTCTGTTTTGGCGTATGGCCCATGATCTGCAGGAGATGTTACGAGCAGGTCCAATATTGTTGCATTGACCTCATCCACCACAACCATCAGCGTGCTGCTGCCGTTAGGAAGGACCAGCTAGCCACAGGTGGGGATCATTCTATCCAGCCCCCACTGACAAATGTTGAGGAGCTCCTCACGAGCCTTGGGGCACCTGTCCCGCAGCCAAGTCAAGAACCTGAAGATAGCATTGTAGAGGTAGGTGCTACCCACACAATGGATGAGGAGCATATGGATAAGGCCACAGGGCACATTAATAGATCACTGTTGACTGTTGCTTATCCATCTTCATCTGTAAAGTATCCTCATGCATATGTCAGATAACATAGCCTGTCGCTGCAGTGTAGTAATGATGTGCACAATCTCTAGTATTGTGGGTTTGTACTGTTGATGTACTGAAATGCTGCTCCCACCCTGTACCAATGCCACAGGTGTGGCGACTGGCATCACATCTCTCACACAACTATGCAAGTTCCTCTGATATACCTCTGGGGCAGCAGCCTGTAGCTGGTGAGTATGGAGGTCTTTTGTTCAGGTTTGCCAATACACCGGCCATATTATGGCCATGGTATTTGCCATGCACACATTTAATACACCTACCCATAATGCATGCTGTACATGTTCACTTATTGTTCCTGTTAACTGCACTGCATCACAGTGGTCACCATGGTGGCATATCTGAAGGGTATGTAAGAGTCCTGCAGTATAACTAACAACCTGTCAGTACAAGATGTGTGGACAGAGTTAAACATGATGGTGGGACAAATGGCCTACAGTAGGGATATGTCTGAAACATTGCCCTTATACAGTGGCTACAACAGTGTATATACCAGTCTTACAATGGCAACTGTTACAGATCTACACAACGGCATATCACAATACCACATTCCACAACTTTTACAACCTTTAATGTGATCCTAACATGAGCAATGAATGTGTAATATGGAATCCTATGTTAGGACAACAAATATGGGGAATACATACCTTAACAAACACTGGAAGCATATGTGTGCACACACTCCAAATAACATATTGTGGAAGCAGCTTTTGAGGTACTACACCATTCACTTGTCTTAAGTACTCACCTTCCATCAAGTACAGGTCCTCAATGTCACACCAAATAATGGTCTGCTGTCCAAGAAGTATTTCCATGACATTTGCCCACTCACCTGCAACAGAGGCAGCCGTGGCTTGCACACATCTTACAAACCATGGAATGGATCCCATATCCAAAAGGTAGCACCCAGGAGTGGGAGATGTAACCTTACTTCGCTATTGCATATACCATGACAAACGGTGCAGACAAGCATGTATGTGACGATGAAGTATGGGACACCATTAATGCAGAAAATAAACAGATGCCCATCCAAGACAGATGACAACACATGTTGCACACCAGTCATGGAAGCTGCCCAGAAGCATGCAGCAACACTGAGGGACTTACAGGAATGTCTAGCAAGTACTGCCTGTGCAGTACCTGTATCGACAATTACCTGGACTCTGCATAAGTGTGGCATATGGTTTAGGGTAATTAGATGAAAGAGTTGTTCCAAATGAGACATCATCAAGGGATCTCTACAGGTAGCATATGCATAACATCAAGTCTCCCAAAGGCATATGTTGCAATGTGTAATGGTGTACCGAGACCAAGGCTGAAACCTACAGACAGTATTAATAAAGATACACGTGCTGCACAAGCAACACCTCACTCCACCTTGGCCCACCATCCCCATCTGTACCTTGCTGGTGGCAGTGTACACCTTTAGGTTTGCTGTTCATTAGCAGGAACTAGACCGGTAGATATGGTGTTCTGAATTTGGGACACTGCAAAATGACACTCATGTGTGGCTCATAGTTGTCAAGCATCTGCAAAAAGGCTGAGGATGGGGAGGGGTGTCATCCTGAAACACAACAGTGAACTGAAGAATGCATCCAAATCTCTCTAAGAATGGCTATATCTGAACACAGTCAAGGTCATGCATTGTGGCAGACATAAACATGAGTCCACAGCAATAGTAAAGACACTGTGTGTCCTCCAAGGGCTGTGCACATGAGTTGACCTTGCAATCTGGCAGAGTTGGGGGCATTTGTAGGGCAGAGTGGCCAGATAATGGCAAGTGAAGATGGATCATGCTAGTATACCCATTCCAGGAATAGTGACTGCTGTAGTTCTCTTAACAGGTGCTGCAACAAACCATCATGTTAAGGGTGTGCACACTTATGTAACCCACATATTGCATGCATCCAAATCAACATCTGCACAACTAACACATTTGTTTGATACTGCATTTGATTGCACAGGTCATATGTCACATATTAGGTATGTGTAATGTTAACATATGCAATATTGTGGCCCCATGGCATATTAGGGAAGAGGGTGGCATATCAATAAGGGTGTGTACACTCCTCATAGCCACAGTAAGCTTTGCAGGTTGTCACTATAATTGTATTTTACTGCTCACACATGCATTGCTGATGATGAGATCTGCAAATCAGATGTCAGGCATTCACTATTGACATCTGTCCTCATATCAACCCAGGTATGTGTCAAACAAACACACAGGGGCTGTGAGTAACAGAGCAAATATAACTGCCATGCATATACACATTCAGCAATGGTGTGTATACTTGTGAGTTATGGTGCACAGTACATGGCAGGGTGCTGAACAGGTGCACACCAATACTGTCTACATGGGTGCAGTGTGTTCCAGGGGAAGAGGCATCAACTACTAACACAACTTATGCATCACAGAGATGTATAATGTTGGTAACAGGGATTGAGTATAGCTGCAGTGCATGCTGCTGAGTGCCATATGTCATGCATGTTGACAGTTGGGTAATGAGAGGTTTGTGTAATATCTTTGTGCCACCTCACATGTAAGTGTGTGTGTGTGTGTGTGTGTGTGTGTGTGTGTGTGTGTGTGTGTGTGTTTAGAGGTAAGCAATGATGTACAGGTCTTAAAGTACATATTCTGTTTTCCCCTCATAGGTGGCAAGATAGGTCAGAGTCCTTCCTGCAGGCAAACTGATGTTATTGTCCATACAGACTCTGACAATGATGATAGGTATGGTGAGGCACAGGCGGGGTTGTCAGGGGCTGAAGCTGTGCCATCGGTTGAAATCCCACTGTTATCCACCTCATCCCCACACACAGTCACATTGCCTATACATACCCCATCACCAGTGGCCATAGATGAAGGACAGTTGGCGGGTGTTGGCATGGGACAGGACAATGTGGTGACAAAGGCAAATCTGTCTGACACAGCAGCCATCGACAGATGACCAACGAGGTACCACACAGCCAGATGTAAAGGGGTGCTCATAGGAGGGCTGCTGGCCATCATGACCCTGGCAGAAGTGCCGCAGCAGGTGTCACCAGATGCATGATTTGGGCCATCATGGAGGCACAGACACATATGGAATGTTATACCAGGCAGGGTCTGAGCCTCCAGAGGGCTACTCATTTTGCATCCGTGATCTTGCAGGTGTCCACCGTTATTTTTGTGGAGGTCCTGGATAGATGGTTGGGTGAGATGGTGGGAATCCACGACCATGCAATGTCTGTGTTAGAGCATATAGTGGGAGTAGGGTGACAGCCATGTGGACATAGGTCAGCAACACCTACAGTTGAAGGTCTACGTGGACGTGCAAATCAGAGCCGCTCCTGTAGTGGCAGAACCAGCACCAGCACTGCACGGGGGATGCTGTCCACAACACAGCACAGAAGGATAAATACTCATGGCCCTGGACTGTCCCAACAGGGACCCAGATCCAGCGGACATTTATCATTATCAGGGGAGAGTACCATACCTGGCCTTGTACCTGATAGTGCCTGCGGAACCCTTGGCAGGCACAACTCTCATGTCCATGGCCAGAGATGGTGAACTGCACACCCTGCCATGTACAGTTTGCAGCTGTCCAACAAACCCCTGTATAGGGCAACCACATGGTAGAACTGTGTGCATACACACACACACACACACACACACACACACACACACACACACACACACATCACCAACACAGCTAGGGCACCTCCATACCTACACACACCACATCTGCACAGCCCAATTAATAATGAAACCCCCTAACACACACACATGATGTCAAACAAATGGCTCAGTCTAGGTCTCTGGCAAACCCACAACACACCCTGTGCATATGATGATACCTGTGCTACATCCCTATCATCCATACCATTGATGCAGGGACAGGCTAATATGGTTCCGATGCGCAAGGTGAATGTACTAAGGTGTAGCAATGTAATGCTGTGTAAACACGTTTTCAGGAGGAAAGTTTAATGCTTAAGTCAGGATGTGTAGCTGTCCAGCCATGATGCATTATAGCTGTTATTAACACTGACTGATAGTGGTCTCCATAATGTATTCAGTTTGTGTTATAGGTGTCTATGTCTCAGCAGCATGTTGGCCTGCTATTGTTTCCTACAAGGGGTATGGCACACTTGTGACACATTGACAGTGTCATATCCTGGGTACAGCTGAACACAAGTAATGGGTCTGCATAACAGTCACTGCATGTGTCACATGGCTGATAGGTCTGAGAGGTGTATACAAGTGAGTGCATGGTGGCTGATGTCAGCAGCCCTTCTACAGTGTACCATGGTAAGTGTACTGGGTGGCACACACCACATGTTTGTGCATAACACACACATACAGAGGCTTTGGTATTGATGCAATACACAGAGAATACTGTACACATGGATGTACTTAATTTTGCAGTGAACCCATTTTAGCCTATGTAATTCCACCAAGACAAAATAGGCAAAACATGAAATCAGTAAATAATCAGTCTGCTACTTTAATGTCATTGATGATGGCACTGGCAGGGTATATGTCCCCTTTGCCAATGTAGTACAATCCCAGCATTGGTAAAGATAGGTGTGATGGTGTGGGTGGCACAGCCCTACACTTTGGAGGGTGTGGGGTGATGTAGAGACGTACATAGTGTGAGTGACAACTACTTAACCTGTTAACATAAACTGTACAATATTACAGCAGACTAAGTGGGGGGCTACACACAATAATATCACCAATAAGAGGGGCTGTGTCCACAACACTGACAACCAAATATATATACCAACTCCAGTATCACTGTACAGCTATACAGTGGGGAAGAGAGCATTTACACATCTATTACTAGTTTTGATGGAATGAATTTTCATGACATGATTCCTTTGAAATGTTAGCATTTACCAGTCAGTTCTTGGATAGATGACCTCCTGGGACATGTATTTTCAGCAAACTGAAGTAGATCCCAGTACATACACACACTTACTTGGCAAAACTGAGAATAGAACCCCTACCTAGGTACTTATTGCTACTACTGCATTTGGCCTTAATTGCACACACCACACAGCTTTTAGGATGATGTGTGTCCCGAGTCTCTTGTTAAATGAGGAACATCACCAGGCCTTGTACAGTATGGTAATAGGGGATGTACTGGGTGTTAATGAACAATACATAGTATGACATACTCCCTAGGATTCATGAAGCTTGTGCCAGGTGCAGGCGTAACATTGGCATTCCAACACCAAATATGGCCGGCGAGTGATCTAGGTATGAGCTGCTTCCACGTGCACTACCTGCGTACGCTACGCCCGCACAGATCCTGGCCCCTGTATGCTAATTACCTCATTTGCAAAAGTGTAGCATGCAAATGAAGGTATTTGGTGATCCAGGAAGTGGTGCAGGCATAGTGTAAGCATGCAAAAATGAAAACCGTAAAAAACGGTTTACATTTTTCAAACATAAAATCGGAGCCATGACAGCTGACCAAACACATGTATTATATTGTTAATATATGCCAATGGCAAAATGTATAGCCATTGGCATAAAAAATGTACAAAATATAAAAAGAACATTTAATTTTTTTTCGCACTATCGCGAAGTTTAAGTGCAGAGCAGCGGCGCACAAATGGGATCACAAGGAAAATAGAAAAATATAGAATAAAACTGCAATGTAACACATACCATGATTTCCCCATAATAGTCAATGGCAGGCATGTTACACCACACCATGGTGCAAGGGTTGCTAAGTGGCTGTGACAGTGTTTTGCGCGGTAGCTAAGAATGAGTAGGCAATGCCATGCAAATGAGAGGAGTAAAAGTGAATCACAGATTCCCCGCTAGTGTAAGGATGCACCTCACAGCATGGCGTTATAACTCCGAGGTGTGCCCTTGAGATAAAAATGACATCAAGAGAGGGGTGTTTCATCTTTGCTGTAAGCAGATTGGAGCATTGCTAATCAGGTTTTTCCATAGCTAAGCAAAGCTGCAGGAAAGGGATGTGTTGAACTGGCTATAGCTTTGCTTAGCTGAGAGCACACAAGGTAACCGAGTATACATGTGAAAGGAGATTAAAATGCACTTAAACTCGGTAAGCAGGTTTGATGGCGCGCACTGGAGCTGAAACAGGAAGGATATAGGAAAAAAATAAGGAAATGCTGCAGCAGGCAAATTGGAATACAAATGACTAATTAACACCTAGGAACCTACAGTGGGTCATTGATAACAGCTAACAAGGCTGCAAGCAGCTACCTGCAGAACAAGAAAGGGGAGGGGCTGTACTGCAAAGAAAACAGTAAATTGTCACAGCAGAACAAAGCAGAATTGCATTATATCAGCTACAAAACACATTTTGCAGCACATGACTGGGTAGGGAAAGTACAAAACAAGAAAGTTGGCAGGTGGATGCATGCCTGACAATGGGAGGGGATTCAGATTTAAAAGTGAATTAACGGGCAAAAGATTAATCAAGGTAGGCAAGCATAATTCCCCACTACAGGCCCTACACTTGCAGTACTCACTGTAAAACCCATAATTAAGATACCCTGCAGCTGGAATTGCTCATACACAGCCAATGACATCAGCAGCATCCATAGCACAATAGTATAAAGCGTGAAAGCACCTCACACACACTTGTGTATTCCCATACACTCTGCACCATTGGTGTATACATACAGGGAAATTTTAATATGTACATGTTAGAGGCTGCCATAGCTTTGATCCACCAGAATGTGTTGGAGACTGAAGGTGGTGTGGAGGATGATGCTAACAACCACCTCAGGCACCAGAGGAGAAGAGTGTTCAGACCCAGGGTAACCTACCAGGGGCTAACATGATATAGAGATAGTAGAGCATTACAGGGTGGACAGGGATGCCCTATAGTAACTTCTGGAGCTGGTGAGTTTATCAATAATACCTGAGTAGGGAATGGTGTCAAAAGCCTTAGTGAGGTGCAGGTAGTATGTATGAACCACCTCTTCCCTCATCTAATGCCTTGGTGACTGTAAGACATCAAACAGGTTCAGTAGGCATGATCTGCACTCAACCAAGCTGACCTGGGTTGGGTCAAGTGTTTGTAGGTTACCAATGTCTTTGTTAATGAGTGCCATGAGGATGCACTCCATAGCTTTGCAGACCAGGCTAATCAGGCTTATGGGGTGGTAGTTACCATGGTCAGTTGTGTTTCCACCTTGGTGGAGTGGAATAATCATTGCTATGTGCCATTGTATGGGCATGTAGCCTGTGAAGAGGCTGAGGTTGAAAAGCTTAATTAGGTGGGGGGTTAGTTCGTCTTGTAGTGTTTGCAAGACGCAGTCTGGGACACCATCTGCCTATTGATGGTGTATTTTGCCATTTGAGAGGGCTTTTTCCACCTGTGTGTCTCTGATGTCTGGGATACTGTACTTTACTGGTATTGTTGTGGGCTCTTTAGGGGGTAAGTTTGCACTGAATGTATCTGCAAGGATGTTGGCAATATTAGTAGCTTCAGTATATTTTGTGCTATATTGCACCAGCACAGTGCAAATGTGTGTGTTACCACTTAGATCCTTAACATAGCCAAATAAGGCTTTGTGGTTATCTTTCAAATCCTTGCCTATTTTCCTGTTGAAGTTAGCCTTGGATGATTTCATGAGGGACCTAAGTTTCTTACTAATACTGGTCACGGATGTCTGCCCTTCTTGGGATTTGCTATTTTTCTGGATTACTGTCCTACTTCTGTTGTATAGCCTGTTTATTGTAGGGGTCCACCAGACTGGTGTCCTTGTCTTGTGAAGGAGCGAGTCTTGGTTTACCAGTGATGGTATGATCCATACATCCTTGTAGGTGCTTATAGAGTGCATTTATAAATATTTCTGTATCTTGAGTAGTGTTTTCCCTTACTGTGGGGGCTGTGAAACCTCCCACCTCTGTCTTTAGTAGTGTGAAGTTAGCTGTAGGAAAGGTTTTCACTGTGGTTACCTTGGGTGGGGAAGATGGTTGGGTGTGAAAATCATCAGTGAATAGTTCATGGTCAGATCTAACAAGTCACCGCTGTGGTGCACCTGTTGCCCATGTTGGTGATTACCACTTCTAGTATGTTTCCACCTCTGGTTAGGGAGTTTACCATCTGATACAGGGCATTTGAGGTGATAAATTCCAGGAAGCGCTGGGCCTGGAAGTGAGTACTCGAGTAAGTTTCCCAGTTAATGGTAGGGTAGTTGAAATTGATCAATATCAGGGTGTTTGGTAGGACTGTCATGTTTACCACTGTCTCCAGATAGGTGGAGTGGTGGTCCTGGGTCATGGAGGGTGATCTGTAGCAGGCCACAGTTTGCATTGCAGTTCTGGCTGATGTTAGCTGTACATGGATGATCTCAGAGGTATCATGCTGCCCCACTAACCTGGAGGTGTAGGTATCCCTGATGAATATGGATATATCCCCTCCATGTCTGTGTCAGTCCATGTTCTGTGGCCGAAATGTGTTGTATGAGTTGTAATCCAGTAGTGTTGGTGTGCTCTCAGGTGCCTTAACACAGGTTTCAGTTACTGCACAGATGTTGACGTTGTCCATACTGAGGAGTGTTGTGAGTGCGTGCATTTTGTGATTACAACTCCTGGCGTTGAGTAGCATAACCCTCATTGATTTTGCTATTGTGCTGTTTACGGAGGTGGGATTCACCTGTGAGACTTGCCTAAAAAATGCACCATGGGGGCACCAATAGTCTGGGCCAGTATTTGAAAGCCTAAGGCTGACACATGCAAGCCAGTATTGTATTGTTACATGCATGTTTCCCATTTGTGCTTGTTTCTTATCTATCCTGTAGGTAACCTACTGGTAAGCAATAGAAAGCCTTAAACTGATACAAGTTCTCTAGCTTCAAAGATAGGCTTTTGGAGTGATTAAGTATCAGTCTTCTGTATGTTCTTGCTGTACTTAACTATTTTCTGACTACATGGTGATTTTTTACTGTATATTGTGATCTGAAAGCTCTGTTTATTCACATATTATTTCTGTGATGGCCTGCACTTTAGAGGTTCACAGATAGGTAGTAGGCTATCTGCCCAAGGGCATTTAGAAGCATAGCTACAGTGTGTTGGCTTTCTCTGTACCATTGATGAAGTAACTAATCCTCTGTCAAGCATAGCCAATGAAGTGATTCCAGGCAGAGTTGCTGGAAGCTGTTGAAGACTGGGGTGCGGAGGGTGATAGGGGCACTTAGTGATCTAAAAAGGACATGTTAATGTGAAAAGTCAACACCATTCAATTTCCTCAACAGGTCTTGCAGCTATAAAACTGGAGATGCTCCCCCTCCCCCTGGCTGTATGGCTCTGGGACACATAATCCCAGGGGTGTATATTCTGTGACCCATTCACACATCAAGGTTTCTCTTGAAGTGTGTCAGTGAGGGGCTATGCCTAATGTAGTTAGGAATTCAATTCATAGTCTCTCATTTCATTTATGTTTTGATTTCAAGAGTACGTGAAGCTCAGTGGGTTTGGGCGCCTCTGCCCTTTGCTTAGCCTAGCTTACACATAGAAATCATCTAAATAGGAAATAGGCTGAAGCAATGTTAATGTCAATAGTGTAATGGTTACAGTATCTGTGCATTCATGGTTCAAATCCCAGTAAAGTCAGAAATGTTTTTCATGTTAGAAAGTATACCTTAACCACAGTTTGCATATTTAGGTAGTGTTCTTCAGTATAATAAACATTTGAAACACCCATATAAACCCATGTGTGCCAGAGAGTACAGTCAACAGAGATTGTAACGTTATGTAAGCACATAGTGAGATGTTACTTCACTGAAATGTATATATCCTGAGTAGTTAGCAGATGTGGCCATGTTTGCACTCACAGGTTATATGTTGTTAAATGTTGTTTAACTGCTGCTTTAATGTCATACAAACACTTTTAAACATGCTTACAACTGCTTAAATGAGCCTTATTCTAGAGTAAAAAACATTTTTAAAGCACCACAGGTCTTGAACCCTGGACCATGCACACCATAATCATGGGACTTACCACTAAGCCATCTGAGCTGTATACATGTTTCATGGTCTTTAGACTACACCTTTTACTATAGACATTCCACAACACTGACCACAAATGGGACAGTGACTTTGTGTACATATGTACAGTACATTGTAATGCACTGTAGTTTGTGAATCAACATATACAAGTCTACATATGTATAACTGTTAAAAATTAATACTAAATATATACATATATGCATGATATATATATATATATATATATATATATATATATATATATATATATATATATATATATATATATATAAATACACTTACATCTATAGCCATATATATAAACATCTGTGAACACACTTTGTGACACAGAAGCAATCCAAAGGAATTGAAGTGTACACAAAACACAAGCAGCTCTGGTATTATAACTATAAATATTAACTTAATTCACCATAGAAGGGATGGTTGTTGTGTATGTGGAGATTGGGGTGGGGAAGGAATGATGGGTAATGAAATTATGCATCAAGGAGAGCCTGGGTCGGACGTTCAATAAGTGAACTGGAGGGGTATGCATGGAGTGTGAGGACAATAAAAAAAGGACACAATACAAGAACCATTCTCATCCCTAATACACCCTGTCAGGTCACATTGCAACACTTAATTCCACAAACATATGAACATTAACAAGTACCATATATATGTACACCAACTGACTGTCACATTTGTTTTCAGTAGTGAGGAATGCACGTAGTAAAATGTATATTCTAAACACCATAACATTTGTACATATCTCAGATGCCTTAGTGGTAAAGTCAGTGACTGTGGTGTTCATGGTCCTGGGTGCAAGGGCTGTTAATTTATTTTGAGGGCCAGAATAGGGACTGTTGGATGCAGGCTGATTAAGGTTTTAAGCAGTTGTAAGCAGTTTTGCACAGGTTTGCACGACGGTATGCGGCGTTTAAACACTGCTAAATGGATAAGCATTTCACAGGTGTAACCTTTGCTTACCATCAAGCAGACCACGGGCAAACTTACTTACAACTGCTTAAATGTGCGTTAATCACACTTTCCCTACCAATGCCTGCTCTGAGAGGTAAAATAATAACCACTTTAAGGATTAGAACCCAGAAACAAGTACACCATCATCAGAGTAACCTACCAGTAAGCTACCTGAGATGCAGCTATGCCAGTTGTGTATTCAGACAGGTTAAAACACAAAAGGGAGGATTGTGTGGAAATCGGACAAACCGCCATGTACCCAATGAATGGTGCATGCTGTATATATATATATATATATATATATATATATATATATATATATATATATATATATATTATATATTATATATACAGATGTACATATATATATATATATATATATATATATATATATCTATAGATATATATATATATATATAGAGAGAGAGAGAGATACATAGATACATGTCAATATATAGAGATATACATATATGTAGATGGATAAAAACATCTACACATCTATGGCGGTACATATAAACGTATGCAATAATATATATTATATATCTATATCTATATACATATATATATAATATACATACATACATACAAACATGCGTGTATACAGCATCTGAAGTGTTCAAATCTGAGTATAACATGGAGCATAGCAATCACACATTCTGCCACCCCCAAACAATATGAACATAACATTTGAAGATTATATGCCAATACACTATTACAAATATGTTTTATGGACATGAGCCAAATAGGGTTAGTTACCAACACAATTACAGTGACTGCAAATATCCATGACAGAAATACACAGACATCTTTCATTTAGCAAAACTTTACTACATTCCGATGTATTGCCAAAAGGATTCAAGGACTAACATTACCTGCATGCTATACAGGAAGCATTTAACAGTGCCTTAATGAATCAGCCTGCAATTACCATAGTATTAGTCCACTAAGGGATAGGTGTTCACATAGGGAAAGAACACCCACACACATATAGAATATGTATAAAAGCAGTTCCTACACACCTGCATCTGGTATGTACACCCACCAACCTCTCCCCCACACCGAAACTAATTACAACAATACATACTGTCATACCATAACCAATTATTCACCCACTGTACGACATCTGCTGAAACCTTGACATACCTGGACAGAGACACACTAAATGACCCTTTGTGAAATAGTTGCTGTTATACAATGGAACAGCTGCTGATGTTACAGGGTTTGTTTGAATTAATCCTGTTTCAGAGGGTTGAAAAGTAATTACACCAGGAAGTGTTACCAATTACTGATTATCAGCACAGTATGATACACATTTATACCAAACAAAAATGTCTGGTGAGCACACTGTAAACCTCCTAGCATTATGTGCATAGCCATACAGCCTTGAGCTGGTCAAACATCCTGGTCAGACTGAAACATATGCAAAAGTATTAGGTACAGACAAACCCTGCACAAGTAGCAATGTTCAGAAATATAACAGCAGTACTGATATTTAGACCAAGTCTTCTAGGCATTACACACAATATATTTGTGTTTGTCTCCATACAGCTGTTGCAATAGATTTCAGACAACACTTTCAGGTTGTCTTCCTCACAAGTAAGGCAAAGGGACAACGCCCAAGTGGAGTACTCAATTATACTCCACTGTTGCCATGGTATTGGCTAATGGAGTAGCTGCACAGCTAATGTGCATGTAATTAACTACTTCAGAACACCAATTGGTGATCTGGATAGCACATGTTACTGATCTCTAACTATAAAAGGATGCCTTGTCACACAATCAAACCATCTGTATATACCTGCAGAACAATACAAAATACCCAACAGAAGATTGAAACACAAACTGAAAAAGATTAAAATACCAGTCAGTAACACCTCCAATTACCAAAAAGGTATGTATTACATTTAGTATGTCTGTGCATGCTGTTCTGTAATAATTACAGTGTAATAAATGCATATAGTGGAAATAGCTATCTTATAATGATCTATTGTTGAGCAGTAGTAATGCTTGTAGTCTTCTATGTGTGTACTGCTGTAGGTCACAAGGCAAACTCCTCATACACCACAAGGGATGATATATATGGGCTTGAAGTTCACCAATTCTTTTCCAACCACTGTCAGTGTCAGGGTTGGTCCAACAAGTATGTGCTATAACAGGGGATAGTATATGTTGATATATTGTAACAGTAGATATATGTATGAAGGTATTAGTCAGATGAACATGTCAAAGGTGGGCTTATTTTGCAAATATGATTTGCATTGTGGGATATTGTGCCAATAACTGTGTAATGTACAGTATTCTAGGCAGATCTGTATTCCATTTTACATAGCATTTCTGTTATGTTATACAAACATTAGTTATGTCTATTGGCAATTACAATACTCAGTAATGGGATACATATGAATTGTAGTCATCTGACAGTTTAGCAGCATGATAGCAAAGAAAATTGGAAGAGCTAGGTAACTATCCATGCACATAAGACATGTAATATCCACCTCTTTAGTATCGTTTGCAAGCAATAACAGCTGTACATGTGTACATGTTATGCAAATGTGACCCTTGTTACAGGGCTGGGCCAAATGGCTATGTGCACACCTACATAGAGTGAATATTGAGAGTAGAGACACACTGGTTGAACATTCAGGTTTGTGTAGCCTAACCTCTCATAGTCAACCTAACAGCCACTTGCAAATACTGTATGTAAAGTTGTGCACAGTACTGGTAATGAAACAAGTTGCATATCATCTTTAACTCCAGTGTAACATCTGCAGTAGGAGTGTAAGATGTAAGAGACTGCTGCCCATGAGT
Source organism: Protopterus annectens (assembly GCF_019279795.1). Taxonomy (NCBI): domain Eukaryota; kingdom Metazoa; phylum Chordata; order Ceratodontiformes; family Protopteridae; genus Protopterus; species Protopterus annectens. The sequence continues at coordinate 817,606,640 of NC_056731.1, read as the reverse complement.
AATAGCTGCTTCATAGGTGATGGCTTACACTATCTGATTATATCCTGATCATGTTGATAGTGGCAGCAGAGTCTATTGATACCTGACTCTGTTTGGGGTGTGGGTGTCCATGCCCAACAGAGCTCATGGTTCTGGTGGATATGTGAGTATATACCCAGAAAAGAATACAGACCTGTTGACACTTGCATCATCTGTAATCAACTATCAGAATGTGATGCGCTCCTTAGATGAGGACTGCTGCTAAAGGTAGCTACTATGTTTCTGTAATAGCCAGTTTTGTCACGTCCGTAACACAAATATTTACATATGAGCATCACTGTCTAAAACATCTTCATAAGCAATAAGTAAACTAAATACAATACTTGGTACCTGTAGTAATGAATACTCATACAGGCATGTCCACTAGTTAGCTACTGGTGTTTACTAATGTCAGCTTTGTGTATGTGACCATCCTGGAGGAATGTAATCTCAATGCCATGTACACTGCCAAACCCACCTAACACCACACCGCACACATTGTCTGGGATGCAGCTACAGGGGTAAGCTGCAAGGCAGTCCAGTCTACAGCCATAACTGGACTGAACAGTCATGAGGTGTAGGTTAACACATGCATCTCATCACCACAACCAACACATACCCTTACCAGAACACAGTAAGGACACCCACACATACGACCAGAAATCACACACATTCACAGAGTCTTCTAAGTATCTGGCCAAGCAAGACCTCCCAAGCTGGAATAGGCAGACAACATAATACACAAACTGTATGATATAGTTTACCAAATTGTGCCACCCCTTAGAACATGTAGCCAGAAACATGCCCAACAGTACTCATTTGTGAATGCAAACTCTAGCACTATGTTACACACCAAGCTATACAAGGGCAAACATACTGTCAGCTGCCTGTCTGCCATGATTAGCCACATACCCATACACTCAGACCACCTTTTGAACTATACACATGGCTCTGGCATATTCCATGTTGTTGTGCAGGACCTGTGATGCAGTAGCCTGGACTGCATGGAAACACATGTAGGAACTGTCAAGTCTTGTAGCCCGTGCAGGTATGTCCCAAGGCCTGGGTAGCATTCTGCCACTGGCCAGAATGATACTGCAGTACAGGGACAAAAGGATTGTATTCCACAATTGTCTAATGTACTAGTGTAATTCAAAGGGTATCCAGTATCTCTCTGCCTGGGATAACATGGTTGACAGACCATGATGCTTTGCTAGACAGGGCCTGCACCTGTCACCCCTGGGAATCTGGATACTGGCTAGTGCCTTCATCATGCAAAGTTCAAGTGAATGTCCACTACTGTAACAGGGACAGCCAAGCAATAAACTGCGGGTCTCGCTACTCGATACATTTCAGAAACTCGGTATAGACTCACTTACGTCAATCCTTAACATCGAGAACATATCTGTGCAGTGACTGTGATATGGTTCAATGCTCTGGAGAGGACTTCTGCATGACAATGTTATAACACATACCTCACCTCTTGGCCATTATCCTTTATTAGAACACACAGGCCACAGGTGTGTACATATTCCTGAAGGATATGTACACCCCCACGCTAATTGCACTTGCATAACTTTAGATGCATTATGCTGAGCAACTACTTTTCTTCCAAAGTGGAATCCAATTTGTACCTTGCGAAAGATCACCCACCATGCCTCAGAATTTCCAACTGTTATATTGTGCTGTAATGGGGAATATTAGGTTTGAGACAGAAATCCATAATAATGGCTACTCTCAACTATCCCATTATGAACTGGGAAGACTCCTCATGTACCAACACCTGTGCTCAATGCATGTTGGATTTCATTGACCCCAGTGACCTGGATCACCATAGTCACACAAACAGAGCTAACAGTATGCTACACATAGTCAGTCTCCAAAGCCAATGTTATGCTTCTTAAGAGTGAAGTGGTGACTGTCATGGCACCCATGCAGATGGACAATGCATGTGCAAATGCTGAATCCTACACAAATGCACTTTAAGCACTCACATAAGTGCAGTGATTGTGCCATTGAAACAGAACCAATATTAAACCAAACACAAACAGGAAGGCAAACAGGTGGTACACTGCCTTAAACTGTACCACAGAAGGTAGTAACTGTTGCAAGAGTGAACACACATGAGTGGAGGTGATCCCTGGTCAGCCTCAGTAAGATGCAGATACACCATATAAAACCACACAAAGCTACTGTGAAACTAATCAGCTACATATTATGAGGCCAACCACAAAGCATTCTGTGTAATGAATCGTAATGGCAACAACAAGACCTGCCATGCTTCACAGCACTATGGCATGACAAGTACTGCATCTACAGAAATAGCAGTTGTTCATCCAGATAGGGACTTGGATAACCTAAACCACTCTCACCTCCCCCCCAACAGGTACACATATTTATATATCCATGTACACTACATTGCCCCTGTAATAACAACTATGCAGGTACAAGCTGCACTCTCTAAAGCCATACACGCAGCTTGCATGGGACCTGTCAACATCCCAGGGTGTATTTTACACAAATGTCAGAACACTTTGCTCTCCACATACACATCATGTTCAATCATAGCTTCATGTCAGGCTGTGTACACACTGAATGGTGCATAGTAACAGTTATCACACCCCACAAAGGGGGAGTCACCACTGATAATGGGAAATAGTGCACTACTACCCTGCTGAGTCTGGTCTGTAAGGCCATGATCCTTGATCAACTTATGTGATGTAGTCTGTACAGATGTAGATGATAGTAAGGTTGATTCACACAGCATATCATGACCTTGCCAGGTCTTAGAGCACCATCACCCATACTGTGTTCCAGCTACACTCAGTAAACTAGGTGTATATTCCTATGTCACAGGATTGGTTGGCAACTGGACTTCTGGCAGAACCAACACTACAGAAGGTGTCTGACTAATACACACACATCAAACCAGTGCCAGCTACAGTAATACAGGGTTCATTCCTGGTACTCCCCATCTTTGCTAGCTATACAACACAGACTAAGACAGAAGGCATCTGCCTATTGAAGTTTGCAAATGACTATGAGCTAGGAGCAATAGTTGACTCAATGAGTGCTGCGGGCAACATACAGAATGGCCTTTGTGGATCAGATGTGTGGTGTGTGATGTATGGCTACAATCTGACAGCTAAGTATTGCATTGACATCCCCTGTGTTAAAAACCCTGTACCCATGAACTACCACCTAGGCAGCGATCAACATAATGGAAACTGTGTGTGTATGGGATGCAGCTAGACAGTAATCTTTCCTTTGATAGTCACTTCACCACACCAGTCAGGTAGTCGTAAGTGGCATCCCTAATCATGACAGGGTGCCATCCATGAATATAGTGATCATTGTTCAGCAATACTCAACACTCAAGTGACCCATAATAGATCACAAATTTACTTTAAGGGTTATTGGTCATGTTCAGATGGCCTACACTGGCCTTCCCAAACCCTAGCTCCACTATGTAGCAAGATGCCTACCCTGAATAAAGCCATGTCCAACCCAGAGATGTTGGACATGCTACACTCACACATCCTGATTTCAAATAAACACATACTTTATGGACATCCACCTTTCTAGTACAAGGATCATAACATGCTTGACAGATCCCTGTCCCATACACTTTACATACTCCTGTCATACTATGCATCCCTGTTCAGCAAAGCTGCACATTTCCCCTCTTTGAGACATGGTGTGATGACCGCATGGCAAATATATCAGTAACCCTGTGGATCAGTTCTGTGGCACTGCTTGAACTGGCCACTGAAAGTTACCTGTCTGTTGGCTACAGCTAGGTAGCCTTTCAGCCTAGGCTCATAAATGGCCCAGGGCATATAGCCTACTAGTTCACTATGACCATACATGCTATAGTTGATATCCAATCCTGCAAATACCATCAAGCTAGCCATTGTCCCATGTGTTTCACATGTGCAACACAGGTAATACATGGCAGGATGATATACTGCTGTACAGTGCCATGTAGATGTATATGGCAAAACACATACATGTAAATCTTTCCGTGAGCAAGTCTGCAGGGTCACAGGTCATGTCCCTTAAGGTTGTGTATGACTATATATGTGACATATACACAGCATTAAGGTCTCTTGCATTAGTGTGAACACATCCAGGTATATGCTGATAGGTAAAGACACCAGTACAGGCAAACAGACATGCCCACATCAAGTAAACATCTACATGGAGTTTGAGCAACATCATCACTTGACACACACATATATATGGTGATAACATCAAATCACCAGTAAGTGTCAAATGTGTGTGAGTTAAACATGTTAGTGGTGTTAGTGTCATGCAGATTTGCAAAGACATATTTGTAATCATAATAAATGTGACACACATGTATGTGCAGCTGTACTTCTGTACTTCTCTGTGAGTTACTGTGACCTGTCTCCATCATTATGTCTTCCAGGTATGCCGCGTGCCAGGCTCCCACCATACACCCGCTTGGAGGATGAGGTCCTCATTCCATACCTCCTTGACAACCATGAAACACTCTTCAGCCATGTGCCACAGGATGCACAGCAGCGGGATGCCCAGTGGGAGGAACTTCGCAGAAGGGTAAATGATGTTGGCAGCCACAATCGCACCAATCAGCAGGTGCACCGACAGTGCACCAACCTCATTAGATGGGTGAAACAGCATGCAAATGCAATCGCCAGGGAACAAGCTGCAACAGGTGGGGGGGCCACTCACCCAGCCCCCACTCACATGTACCGAGGAGCTACTGGCCAACCTGGGAGTACCTGCAGAACTCCATCCACAAACTTTAGCTGGAATTGTGGAGGTGGGTGTCTCACAACCACTGAGCCAGGAGTTGCCTGGTAAGTCGCTACTGCACATAGAACACAACTATATTTCATATCATTGCATGTGTTACTGTACATTATTTAACATAACATCATATGCAAGGCATGTATGCACACATGCCACATACTATATTTTGCTACTCTATGTATGCACAGATGTGCATACTCCATAGCATAGTCTATTGTACTGGCTTATGTGCTAACATGCACATTGCACCCTGTAGCTATCACACAGGTGTGGATAATGATCTTACTGCTGTGACACTCCTATTTAGGCACCTCTGGCATTTCACAGTGACAGCAGCCTGTTGCAGGTGAGATTGTTATTATTTATCAGGCTTGATAATGCACAGATCCTATTAATCACATGCTATCTGCCATGTGGCCATTTAACACACGTACACATAATGTATGGTAGTATGACTGTCACACAATGTCATGTGCTATCTGACATGTCCATGACATTTTGTGGGCTGACTGCAACACTGGTTAACTATCCTGTAAAACATATCTCTCATCCCAAACATACCAACTTTTGTCTGCATAACTCTGTCCTCAGTGGAGCATATGACATCTACGGGTGTATGTCATATGGGACAACACTGACATGTGGAATAGATGCCCATCACAACCATTGGACAAAACATGTTTACACATGGCCATGGAGGATGGCCAGAGACATGAAGCAACACACACAGTAGAAGGGATGTACATGTGTGTACACCCTCTTGTACATTGGCTTGACACAATACAACTATGGCCTATGTGTAATGGTGATATTGCAGATGTGACACACTAAACATCATACAGGCCCGTGCACAGCTTGTGTAGGCATGACATCAAACCACCACATAACATGTCTTGAACATCTTGAGTGTGTCACAACATGAAAGCTTTCACCTATACAGTATCCAAATACATACATGTGTTGCACAACATACAACCACATCAGGCCACAGATACAGTACATTCATCTTGCTGGTGTCAGATATCACTGTCATGCTTGCTCCGCATGTGTGTGAGGTACACAAATGGCATGTGGGACATGGAGTACTGCTAGGTTAGCCATGTCTGGGCATATTTGCCAGGCATCAGCAACATGGTTGCAGATGTGCAGGGGTGTCATCTGTATACCCTTCAGTGACCTGTGTCACACATTCTGCATTAGGGTTTAGTGTGTATACACCTCAGTGATGTGGGTCACATTCCACATTAGATATGTATTGTATCTGAACACAGTCATGGCTATGAACTGTGTCTGTAATTCACACTGTATAGCAATAGTGAAGCCACATGATGCCCTGCAAAGGCTATGCACATCAGCTCAATGTGCAGTATGTCATTGTATATCTGTAGGGTGGACTGACAACATTGCGTTAGCTGAAGGTCCATGTTAGTATAACATGTCCCTGCATTGGGACACCATTACCTCACTGTATATTTAAAAGGACACCATTGTGTTAAACATGTATGCATGTCATTCAACACGTCAGCAGAAGACTGGCAAGGTCATATGCCACATATCAGGCTGGTGTACTATTAACCTGTGCTGGTCTGTGGCACCATTGCAAAGTAGGGACAGCCATGTTAAACATGTGTGTACAGCCACGTGCACATTGTCTGTAAACTCAGCTCAGGGGTAAGGAGAATAATGTTGAACAGACATGCACTGCTATGGAGGAGATATGCAAGCTAGGGCTCAGGCAAACATAGTATTCACTCAACATACCCTTCTGCTCATGTTCTCGTCACACATAGGGGCAGTGGCCAACACAAAGCATCAGTGGCAGATGTACACAGGTTAGCGATGGTCTGTTAAAATGTGGGGTATGTTGCACAAAACATGGCAGTGCGGTGCAATAGTGCATGCATTGTGTTGCAGGTTTGGAGCATGACCTACTAACACAAATGGTGCAATACAGGGATGTATGCTAACTACTACTATAATTGTGTGAGGTGTATGCCTTCTGCTATAACACATGCCTGCTGTTGTGTGCAACACAAGGATGTATGATAACTAGCACTATAACTGTCTAAGCTGAATGCCTTCTGCCATATCACATGCATGTTACATGCCGTTGTGTGCCATATCATGTGTCACTGTCTGTTTCTGTATGTGTGTCTGTGTGTCTATCTGTGTGTCTGTGTGTTTGTGTGTCTGTACTGTTCTGCATAACTTGCAATGTACAGTTCTTGTCTGCCCCTCACAGGTGTTGATGTAGGTGCGTTGCCTTCCTGCGGTCCACCTGATGTTAGTGTCCCCACAGACTCTAGCAGTGATGATGAATGTATGATTGAGGCACAGGCAGGGTTGTCAGGTGCTGAATCTGTGCCATCGGTTGCCATTCCACCTGTATCCCCCTCATCCCCACACACAGTTCTCATGTCTACACATACCCCATCACCAGTGGACATAGAGGAAGGACAGTTGGTGGGTGGTAGCATGGAACAGGAATGTGTGGAGACTATGGAAGGTGTGCCTGCACACCATGATCCCAGTCAACTGACTGGTGATGTCCCACACAGGCATATGCCCAGGCTTGCTCATAGGAGGACTTCTGGCCAACATGCCCCTGCAAGACATAGCACATCAGCTGGTGTCACCAGGCCCATGTTTCAGGCTGTAATGGAGGCACAGGCATGTGCTGAATGGCACAACAGAGAAGGTCTGAGGTTTCAGAGGGCTGCTGTCCGTTCTTTAACTGACAACATCCAGGCAATTGCAAATGCTCAACATCATCTTGCAGATGTTTTGTATAGACGATTGGTTGACATGGTGGGAGTCCTTGATCGTGGAATGTCAGTCCTTGAGAATGGAATGTCTGTGCTGGAACATCTGGTGGGAGTGAGGCATCGGGCACATGGACGTAGGCCAGCTACGTCACCTGTTGTAGGTCTACATGAACATGCTACATCACATGCCCGCTCCCATAGTGGCAGTAGCAGCAGCAGTGCAGCTGGTGCTGTGCTGTCCACACCAGGACACAGCAGGCCACGTGCACATTGTCCTGAATGGTCCCAACAGGGACACGGTTCCAGTGGACATTTGTCATCAGACAGTACCCAATCTGGACCTCTGCCTGGTAGTGCCCATGCAACCCATGGCCGGCGCAGGTCATGTGGCCTTAGCCAGACACCGTGAACTGTAAAACCTGCCCTGTACAGTCTGCAGCTGTCAATAATACCCCTGTGTAGGCCAGCAACATGCCAGACCTGTGTGCATACATACACACACACACCAGTAACAAATGTAGGGCACCTCAACACACACACCCACATAACATCCACATATGCCCAATGAGATGAAAGGCCCTAACCCACACACATGATGTCATCCAATGGTGCAGCCTAGGCCTCTGGAAAACATTATCACCCTGTGCATATGATGATGCCTGTGCTGCATCCCTGTCATCCACACCATCGGTGCAGGGACATGCTCATATGGTCTGATGCACAGGGTGAACATACTAGGATGACAATTGTAGATTACCATTGTTGAATAGTGTTGGCAGGCAGCAGACATACCATGTCCTATAGTTTTAGAATGCATTTTGCACTTTTGACAGTATGTATCATGTGTAACAACAGTAACAGCATGTTGATCTTGATGTTCTGCCTTCCTCTTTCAGGTGTAATTGCATGTGCTGGGGGATGTCAGGGTGTGTGGTTAGTGTCCCATATGTAAATGTAAACTACTCACAGGCCTGTATGACAATACCTGCATGAACTTTGCAGCTTACATATCACAGTTATAATATCCCAAGTTTCAAACATGTTTATTGATCTAATGATCAAAGAGCATGATAGCTGTGTAGTAAGCTACTGTGGCCAGAGCAGTCACATCCATAGTGGATGACATCACAGGTATAGTTACCTGAAGCGGGGAGGAGGTAAAAGAGTGGTTTAGCAGATAACAAGGGTAAAGGCCAGTGGAAAAAGTGGTTTCTTATTGGGAAGCAGTAATATCCGTTCATATGACAGGATGCAAACATACACACCCAGGGATACAAAGACACAATAACACACCCACACACTCAGGGATTCATAGACACAGTAACACACACACAGTTGCCAATGCTGGGATAAGACCCCCTGCCTATGTGCAAATCATCATTATAGTACGACGCAATTACAAGACGTGCCACAGAGATTACACATATACAGGTAGTCAGAATGGCCTAAGATCGAGGACATCAACAGGAATACTAGAATGCAGTGAGTGTATGTGGGGAGGGGGGTTCATCAGAAGGCTATGTAACAACAAGCCTCACCCCAGGGCGTACATGTTTACAGGCGGTTAGAATGCCCTTCTAAGATTGATGACATCAACAGGGATACTAGATTGCATTGAGTGGATGGGGGGAGGGGGTCTTAGAATTTCTCTATGGTAAAATACAGCCTCACTCCAGGGACCAGACAGCCATACATACACACACACACACACACACACACACACACACACACACACACACACACACACACACACACACACACACACAAAAACACTGTGGCATTCAGAAAGATATACACCTATGTCACACACATACAGACACTTGACATGTGTGAGATTCAAACTCCTGCCTATGTCTTGCTTTCTACACTTCATTCTGTACAGATGTCTACAACAGTGCACAGGAGAGTGAATGTATTCCCCACCACACGTGACATATATGGACACACACACACCTACACGTGCCAGTACTGTGAATCAAACACCTGCCTATCTCTTGATAGGTATTACAGAGTTACAGCACTAACGCACGCACTACAAAGCATACTGACTCTTTCCTTTGCCAATTGTGCTGATATATGCACAATATATGCACAGGGGAGGTGTTACTGTTACAGGTGTCAAAAGGTTTGCCTTCAGTGTCACCCTTACTGCATTCTACGTTGTGTGTCTTCCCCTTCAATTAACAAAACCATAGCTTAGCAGTTACACAGTTTATTGTAGGAATGGTTGTAACACACCTGTAAGCTGTCCTCAGTAATCATTCATCTGCAAAGTAGCCCCACCACTTAGTAGTTATGTCCAAACATCTGTACATACCTAAAGTACAGCTTACTGTACTTTGAGCATATCACCATATACAGTTGGCAATGTTGAGGCTGCATTGCAACTGCATGATGTACTAAGACAACAATCACCTTCAAACATCAGACACTGCACACGCATGGAATCTAAACACACATCAATACATGTACACATATGCAGTCTCCATCAGTAAGTGGACTAGCAGGTCATGAGGATACATTCCACACCTTCCCCACACCATGTGTGAAACCTAGCTGAGCATTACACCATAATGGATGTTGTATTCATGTACTGCTAAGACACATAATCACCTTCACTGAGTAGCTAAGTGCACATTTATGCCAACAGCACATATCAGCAAGACACACACACAGGAATATTCCATGTCATGATCCCACAAATTGTTAGTTGACAGTTCCACTGTGAAGCCAGGGCACTGTAATGGTCAAGAGTGAGCACATCATATTTGCCACACACACATCATATTTGCCACACACACATCATGATTACTGGTAAAGTGTCAGCAATGTGCTCTGGTTGAGCTAGGCATTACACTTATTTAAGCATGTGTGAGGTCTGTGGCTTGTAAACATCTCACCCCAGCATGTTCTGGCTATTGTGGTAATACGGTTAATGTCTAGACAGCACACAGCATGCATGGTTTGTAATTGTTGACATGGGGTATATGTAGGAACTGTGGGCCACACATGGCTGTACATATCATGGACATATCACCTGTAACTACTCAGGAACATACAGAGCATAGCTGTATTTCCCTGAGTTTGTCAATACATGCCATGTGTGTAGGTCCTATGATCCTGTTATTTGGGTATGTTTGTAGGCATTGCATTTGGTGGACATGTCTAATGACATACATGCCACATGGGTTGTTGTATGATATGATAGGTGTCATGGGTGACCAGTAGAGAGGGAATATTACCTATGTCAACACAGATATCAAACCTTATGTAATATTAGCATTCAGCAGCCATGGACCTATCTTCCATGTGCATGTGTGTAATGAATGTAGCCACCTGTATGTACAAAGGACAACAACAGCTATGGTATTTTCATTTATATTGTATGAGAGTGGGATGTACATATCCAGGGCAAGTACATCTAGGTCATATCCAACCATGAGGGTGTTGTTTCCTGGTGTACAGCAACAGTCAACTGTGTTAATGCTGACAACATCTGAGGGACCCTGGTATGTGTACAACTGACCTGGTTACAAACAGTGGTATTATTGCATTGCATAACACATTATGCAACTGTGTCAGTACATGGGTACTTTGCACAGCTGATGTAGGGCTTGGTACAGTCCACCAGCCGAAGGTTATTTGGTGTTTTACCATACTATTTCATACCACATTTATGGATGTGTGTTGGTAGTCTGAGGACATGGTGGTGGATGTATATGAGGATACAACCTAGAATGCAGCTTTTGCCACTGTCACCTGTACCTGACTCATCTGTGATGTATTATGTTGGAGTAGTGGTCTTTACCTGTGAGTAGCCTTTATGAATATGTGGACACCACCACCTGGAGTGGTCCATACCAGTGTTATGGCTCACATGTCTGGATCTGAGTTATATGGTGGTAGTGCTATTGTGCACTACAGAGCCTTCAGCCAGGTGTTCCTCACTGCACAGATGTCAGTATTCCCCATTGTAGGTTCTACATTGAGCAAATGGATTACGAAAGCCACACATCTAGCACTGGTTAGCATAAGCATCCAATGCAATTGTCTTGTAGGTGTCAGGGTGTTTCTTCTGTGTTTAGGACATTTGTCTTGGAATAGCACTATATGGGTAAATGCGACCTAGGTATTAGCTACACTCCCTTGAATCATGGATGCATGTGATCTGCGACAAAGGCTTGTTTTCTTTCAGTCATGTCATCCCAGAATGACAGACACTGGATAACCTCATAACTACAGCAGGACATTGGCTCATTGTTTTGGTCAAGCAGTTGCCACTCATACCATGACATCACTGCGAGTGGCAGTATTTTGCTTGGTATCAAATGCTACGTCTAAGGTGATGGACAGGCAGCAGACATTGTGTAGATGACCAATGGTCAGATATACTTAGTGGAGCAGTCCTGCTAATAATGACAACTACTAACACAGCCGGGAGAGGTCATCTTGACACCTGCACCTCAGTACCATTAGACCATGGGGCTCACATATTATGCTTGCACATGCCACTGTTCCAAGTATAATGCCACTGTCCACAACCTGATATCAATGTATGCCTTTCAGGGCAGCAATGTGTGTGACACATGCTGTACTTTGCATCCAACTGTGTGTCCCAGGTAATCAATTGTCTGCCACTTCCACACATGCATGATTGTGTATACTTCACATATATGGCAGTACTAAATGTGCATGTATGCATGTGTATCAAACAACACAGATGCAGGTATATCATTTACGGGCCACCTACAGGTATCTGGTAGTAAACCTGTATGATGTTCATATATACTGACAGTTAAGATGTACATAGCTGTAAACCTGTGTGTTTACAATAGGAGTTCATTACAATGTGTTCTGTACATTTAAGTGTATGAGCATGCACACTGTGGCCTTCTGTGGATAGAATCAGAGAGCATCCCAAACAACCCTCTGCTACTAAGTGTATGAGTGTACCCACTGCCACCTTGTGCAATTTGAGTCAGTGCATGCAAACAAGCCCTTTGTTTCTAAGTGTATGAGCATGCCCAGTATAACCTTGTGTAGTTGTAGCCAGAGTGCATCCCAAACGGCCCTGTGCTACTAAGTGTATGAGCATGCCCACTGTCACCTTGTGTAATTGGAGTCAATGCATCCAAACAAGTCCTGTGATTCTATGTGTATGAGCATGACCACTGTAACCCTGTATAGTGATAGTAGTTGTCCATTCCAGACGGGCATACTCTAGTTCAGGGCTTGTTGTGCTACAACTATAACTCTCAGGCCTACCTATGTCTTATCTGCAGATAATGTGTCTTGCTTGTGCATGCAGGTTGTAATGGACTCCTACTTTAAACGCACAGGTTTACAGCTATGTACATCTTAACTGTCAATATCCCTGTTGATGTCCTCAATCTTAGAAGGACATTCTGACTGCCTTGAATGTGTAATCTCTGTGGTGTGTGTTGTAACTGCATAGTACTGTAATAGCGATGTGTAAATACTCAGGAGTTCTAATCCCATCACTGGCAACTGTGTGTGTGCGTGCCAACAAATGGCTGAATGTGGTTGTGTGTGTATTTGTGTCTGGAGCCTGCCATGACAGTGGGCTTTACTGCTTTCCAAAGAGAAACCACCTTTTGCAATGGCCTTTATCCTTGTCATCTGCTAAACCACCCTTTTCTACCCTCCCCACTGCAAGTAATCAGTCCTGGGATGTCACCCAGCTCAGAATCAGATTAAGTGTAATTGTATGGGTTCTGTGGCACATACCCCAACTGCATACCACTCTACTAGTTACCTTTACATAGGCAAGACCTATAAGCACAATACTGGCAAGTGTGTGTTTGTGTGTGTGTGACTACCCTGTAGCCAGGCATACACATGTGTTATGTCTTTTAACATGCTACACACCATGGTAGTCATCTGTGGTGAGTGGAGTCTACAAATTATTACATAGTTAGGAATAGAAAAGAATAGACAGTCAAGAATGACTACTGTTGGGTATGTTATTTTCCTGTGCCACTGTCGAGCAGTGACACAGAAGTGGTCCCCGGGGTGTATTTCCATACCCATCATTCCCCCACCCAAACTGTAAAATCCCCAGGGTATATTTCCTTAGCCATCATTCCCCACCCCAAACTCCACATACACAACAATCATGCCTTCTCTGGTGAACTGATTACGATTTAAATGTTATAATACAAGAGTTGCCTCTGTTTTGTGTACACATCAATTCCTTTGGAACCCTTCTGTGTCACAAAGGGTGTTCAGACATGTTTATATATATGGCTATAGCTGTGTCTGTGTATATGCATATATATATATATATATATATATATATATATATATATATATATGTGTGTGTGTGTGTGTGTGTGTGTGTGTGTGTGTGTGTGTGTGTGTGTGCGCACACATCCCGTGAGTGCATATATGTATTTAGTATTTAGTTATAACAGTTGTAGATATGTAGACTTGTCTATGTTGTTTCACAGAGTACAGTACATTCAAGGGTACTGTACATATGTACACAAAGTGACTGTCCTATTTGTTTTCAATACTGTGGAATACCTGTAGTAAAATGTGTATTATAAAACCGATTAAACATATATACAACCCAGATGGCTAAGTGGTAAGTCCAGTGATCTTGGTGTTCATGGTCCAGGGTTCAAGACCTGCAAGGGATGTTGATAATATCATTTAGGACCAAATGAGACACTTTTAAGCAGGTGTACATGTGTTTTTGATAGTAAGCAGCGGGTACACACAGTTAAAAGACATGTAGAACTCGCAGTACACTTGAAATGCCCTTCTTTGGCAGTCCTGCTGATGTCACCCACCTAGAAATACACCTCTGGGACTGCTGTAACCCAGTAATCTCTGTCACGCGTCCTGTAACTGTGTAATGCTGTAGTGTGATGTGCTAGTTTGGTAGATGTTCTAATCCCAGACTTGCCAACTGTGTGTGTGTCTGTCTGCCTGAGAAGAGAACAGTGCTTTTTAGAGTACGCACACTCCTTACAATTCATATACTCAACTTTGGCAAGGATGCTAATGTCACCCACCTACAAATACACCTCTAGGATTGCTGTAACCCAGTAATCTCTGTAGCGCACCCTGATACTGTGTAATGCTGTGGTGTGATAAACTAGCGTGGTAGGTGTTCTAATTCCAGACTTGCCAACTGTGTGCGTCTGTCTGCCTAAGAATGGAACAATGCTTTTTAGAGTATGCAAACTCCTTACAATTCACATACTCAACTTTGGCAAAGATGCTGATGTCACTCACCTAGAAATACACCTCTGGGATTGCTGTAACCCAATAATCTCTGTAGTGTGCATTGTAACTGTGTAGTGTGATAAATTAGTTTGGTAGGTGCTCTAATCCCAGACTTGCCAACTGTGCGTCTCTGCCTGAGAAGGGAACAATGATTTTTAGAGTACGCACACTCCTTACAATTCATATAGTCAACTTTGGCAAGAATACTGATGTCACCCACTTAGAAATACACCTCTGGGACTTTTGTAATCCAGTAATCTCTGTAGCGTGTCCTGTAACTGTACAATGCTGTAGTGTGATAAACTAGTTTGGTAGGTGTTCTAATCCCAGACTTGCCAACTGTGTGTGTGTCTCTGTCTGCGTGTGTCTCTGTCTGCCTGAGAAGGGAACAATGCTTTTTAGAGTACGCACACTCCTTACAATTCACATACTCAACTTTGGCAAGGATGTTGATGTCACCCACCTAGAAATACACCTCTGGGAGTGCTGTAATCCAGTAATCTCTGTAGAGCATTGGGTAACTGCTGGAGTGGATTTAGAACTATGGTAAGGTTCCATCCACACCATGGCAGTTATGTATGTTTTGTGTGTGTTTTAATGTCTGTGTAGGGAGTAATGCATTATAGCCTACTTTGGTAATCCTGCTGATGTCATTCCTTGTCAAATACACCGCTGGGGAACAAGTTCCCTAGTAATCCTCCTGGTGCATCCTGTAACATCTCCATGCAGTAGTGTGACATAGATCTTGGTCATGTGTTCTATACCCACACATGTCAGTTATGTGTATCTCACTGTCTGTTTTGTGAGCAATGCATTTTGGGTACTCACTTGCAGGAAGTTTGAAATGCCATACTTTGGTAAACCTGCTGATGTCATTCCTTGTAAAATACACCTTTGGGGATGGGGTAGCCCAGTAATCTCCGTAGCACGTGCTATAACTGTGTAATGCTGTAGTGTGATAAACTAGTTAGGTAGGGGTTCACCTTTCAGACATGATAGGTGTGTGTTTGTAACTTGTATCCTGTGTGGAGGTGTGTGTGACAGTGGGGCAGGTTTTGCAAATGTCTTTTATGGTGACCCTACATCACAATTTCCACATGGCAGGTGTGTCTGTCTGTGTTTGTCAGTCAGAGCCTGTGTGGAGGTGGCCAGGAGTGTCTAACCACTGGACATGTTGAGGAGCAGGTTTTGTAGTTTTCCTATATGGTGGCCATATTGTATGTCACAATGTCCACCTGACGAGGATTGCAGATTTCAATCAGCCAAGAGACTGGGTTGGCAAGCCATACCCCTACATCTGGCAAAAGGCCTGGTGAACAAAGTAGCGAACCCTACTATTATCCAGACTATGGTCTGAACCCATGTGTCATACACAAACACACTTACCTAGAAAATCCCACTATGTTGCTAGTACCCTGCACATTGTTGACAGATAGTAGGCATGGTGTGATTGCAATGGGCTGCAGAGGGCATGGCATCATGTCCACCAGTACAATAGGCACATAATTGCAGACAACGCGCTTTCACTATGTTCCCCACTGGACACCTGCAACATATGTAGTTCCATCAAATGTGATCCACAAAGGACATACAATGCTTTACACACATGCCCTGCATGGACAGATGCCACTGACACCAGGGAATACCTGTATCATGCTATCAATGCAGGTGCAGGGTCAACTTGCTGTCTATTAGCAGGTCCTGCCACACCAGGCCAGGATAGGCACATCTGATGATAACAGCTTGTGTACAAAACATGTGCCAGGCAAACCAGGTACTCTTAAACATGTCACTGTACATTAATGTGGGACGTGCACATCCCAGGCAATGTCAATGTCAAAGACTATCAAACACAGACATGGCATGCATTGCAAAGCAATGACCACACACAATAGTAACCAGGATGACAGGATGGTTAATACAATACCCATCTGTGTGGGACATTGCAGACACTACACCCCTGAACCACACTGCAGACCATTGTCAGGTCACCTGATGCCAAGCATTACCCCTCACCCAGCCTAGTACAGCCATCTTGCACAACCAACCACTACATACCCTTGAAGCAATGCACACATGCATAGCAGTACTGGCACCTTGTGTCTGCATGTGGGGTATGATGTCCCCAACCACAGTCACGCCCAGTATAACTCCCATTGGCATACTGACTGATGCCAGACGCGATCACATGCCCTAGCCCATAGAACTTCAGGATAACCCCTGTGGTGTATGTAATACCTGTGCATTATTGTAGTGTGGCAAACTAAGTAGTTAAGAAGTTTATTTGTGAGCCTGCCAAAGTGTGCCAATGTGTCTGAGCCCCTTAGAGAGTGTGGTTGTGTTGACAATGACATCTGTTCATGTGGACAGCCATGTGTGCTACACATAATGTATGTCTACTATATCTGTGTTGCAGATGTCACTTACCAGCACACATATATGTTCTTACAGCACGCCAACATGTCAGCTATGTGGCACATGGAGTAACTGCATGCACTTGGAATAGTAATGGCTAGTCAGTCAGGGATTTGATCCCCTGTACTGGTAGGTGTGTGAGAGAAGATGCTTAGGTTTTAGTCTCTCAGCCCTTGTCTGATGTACTTTGTCTCTGTCTGTCCTTCCCACACACTCTCTGGTGGGGGTGGGGGTGGAGATGTACACCTGCTCAGCAGCAGCTTGTGTTTTGTAAGTGATGGTCATGATCAAGTGATGGTCTCTGCACCTATTGCAGTCTTCCTCTAGCTGATCGCATGTGGAACAGCTGTGGTGACATTCTTATAACCAATTGCATGGAAACACAGTACAATATCTAGGAACATCATGTTAGTGTTTGCCCATGAGAGTCACTGTGAATGGAACCTGGATCTGGTGTTTGGTAAACAACATCACAGATGAAATCTGGATATTCCTCAAACAACATACACAGTGGAAGACAGACTAACGACAGAAGGGTGATGTGCCAGACATGACTATAGCTTGTAAGTG
This sequence comes from Protopterus annectens, assembly GCF_019279795.1. Taxonomy (NCBI): domain Eukaryota; kingdom Metazoa; phylum Chordata; order Ceratodontiformes; family Protopteridae; genus Protopterus; species Protopterus annectens. The sequence goes on along the minus strand of NC_056731.1, from coordinate 817,588,821 downwards.
TAGCTATGCTTCATTCAGACTACTGCCAATTTAACAGGTTGTGTGTGGTAATGGCTAGTCTGCATGTTTTAATAACTGACAAGAAAACCCCAATCTGTAGGGTCATCTATGGACTGGTCAGTGTGTGGAACCATTCGTTTCTTGTGTTACTCACAGACCACACATCTGTGAACTGTAAAGGCATAGTGTGAGGACTGCAGTCAGTACACGGTGACAGTGATGAGAGTTACTGCCATTGCATCCCTGATTGGACATACGTCACATGAAACAGTGATATGACAGTCACTGTCTGAGATTATTACAGTGACATGCCAATAATGGGCCACTGTTCATAGCTGCAGTCACAAGTCATCTACACTTTGGACAGATGTCATGCAGTATATATGCATGTGTTGTGCTCCCTCTGAAAATGTATAACATCTGTTGTCTTGGGTTGATGGTAATATCTATGCATGCTGTTATAAGTAATCCTGAATGCTGTTGACTATTACTAAGCCTTATCTGTGTTAAAACTGCAACACCATAGGCTGTATGGGATTGGAGATCCCGGCAGAACCACCTGTCCCACTTCAGCAGGCCATGGCACCGGGCAGCAGCACGTCTGGGGCCCAGCCTTGGACCTGCATCTCTGTTGGCTCTGCACCACCTTCTGGCAGAACTGCCACTGAAGATGGAGCTTGCTCCCCCCACCCCCGGGAGCAGATCCAGACAGGAACTTGTCAGTCATCGTACAGTCCAGGCCATGGTGCGTAGGGGGCTCAATAAGGGGTTTTGAGGCCAGCTACACCAGCTTGAGGGTAGAATGGCACATTTAGAGGGTGAGCCTGCCCCTCCTAGACAGATCCCAGCACAGCCACCTTTGCGGCTGTGAAGATGCAGTGGTAGCTGCCCATGGTTGGGGACCTCCATCCCACTGTTTCCATTTGGGGGCTCATGTGCTTGTGACTTCCAAATACCCCTCCCCGTCCAAGGTGTATCCCCCCCACATGTGTCATATACCACCCTTGTATGCTGTCTTGTCTGTCTTGTCTGTCATCCTATCCAACCTATCCTCCATGAGCATACCTACTCTCCTTCCCCAACATTCCACTCTCACCTTAGGAAAACAGAAACAAAAGGCCAATCTGTTCCCAGAACAACTTTTTAATTTGCATCACAACATACTACTGTTGTCCTCACCCCTCTCTCAGGCACACGATCCTGGTATGCATATGACTCCTAAAGGTTCCAGGTACATGTAAAGCAGACCTCTCCATTGTACACACAACACTACCGGTCCTCTATGGTTACCCCATTTAACTTTTTAATGATGATGATGTTGCACACAGCACCTTGCAAGAGTACTGTTCTCACATAATGATTGGACAGGAACTGTTTTGTTAATGTAAATAAAATGCTCAAAGTAATGTATTTGGGCAATGTACAAATGTTTGAGTGTATTAATGACACATGTCTGTCTGAGGGAGTCTTGATATTACATAGGAAAACACCACTACATAATACAGGAGTTGCTGGTGTTTCCCTTTTCATTCTTTTTTAATGCTTCGTTGTCACATGGTATGTTCTTGATATATCTATATATATCTATATCTATGTATGTATATATATATATATATATATATATATATATGGACATAAACACACACACTTACATCTATATAATGAAATACATTTCCTATACTGTTGAATGACTGTGCTGGATGATATGTTTGTGATAACATAAACTGTCCGTATGTCTGCCATGGTTTAGTGGTAAATTACATCGGCTGTGGTGTGCAGGGTCCTGGTTTCGAGCCTTGCAGAGGCTGTTTATTTTGTTGCTGGGCAGAACAAGGGCAGTTCGATAGGGACTGATTAAGTCACTTTTAAGCAGTTGTGAGTGGGTGTGCATGGGTTTGCACGATGGTAAGCCGTGGTTACTGTTGGTTACAGTTCCTTACACTCAGTTACCTTCTTGATTGCTTAACCTGTGTAGGTAGTGCTTACCCCTGCGCAAACAGGCTGAAACCCACTCACTGCTGCTTAAAAGTGCTTACTTCCGCTTACCCCCGTGCTAATTTCTCTAAAAGAAAAGAAAAAAATGGGTGATAGGAAAGTGGAGAAAAAGGGGCACAAAGAGGGAAAGACAGTAGGCAAGGTAGCTAGGGATATGCAGGAAGGGTGTAGGGAAGATCCATAGCTGTCCACTACAACAATGGCTGTGCATATGCAATAAATTTGGCAGTACATTTGGACACTCACAACCCTGAGAGAGGGGTGAGGAAAACAATAGCATGTTGTGATGCCAATTAGAAACATTTACATGTGTCCAGCGGACATGTGTGCGAAATGGACAGCTATGTATGGGGCATGCTTTTTTTGCGGGAGCAGATTGCCCTTTTTTTCTTTGATGTTTAGGTGAGAGTGGGATATTGAGGAAAGCGAGTAGGTATGATCAGGGAGGATAGGTTGGGTAGGATGACAGACAAGACAAATAAGATGCATACAGGGGTGGTATATAACATGTGGGGGGGAACACCTTGGATGGGGAGGGGTGTTTGGAAGTCGCAAGCCCATGAGCTCACAAATGGGTACAGTGGGACTGAGGTCTCCACCCATGGGCAGTCACCACTGCACCTTCACAGCCCAGAAGGTGGCTGTCCTGGGAGCTGTCTAGGAGGGGCAGGCTCACCCTCTAGTTGTGCCACTCGGCCCTCAAGCTGGCATAGGCGGTCTCAAATCTCCCTGTCGAGCTCCCTATGCACCTCGGCCTGATCATACCACAGGTGACAGTTTCCTGTCCGCTCCCACTCACAGGGGTGCCGAGCCCCATCCCCTGCAGAGGTTCCACCCAAAGGTGGTGCAGGGCTAATAGATGAGGAGGTCCCAGACTGGGCCCCAGATGTGCTGGTGCCCAGTGCCATGGCCAGCTGAGGTGGGACAGGTTGGTCTGCTGGGACTGGCCTTCCCATATGAGCTATGTTGTACCATGTTTAAGGCAGATATGGGTTAGTAATAGTCAACAGCATTCATGATTAATTATAACAGCATGCATAGGTATTCCCATTACCCAGGGCACCAAATATAAAATAGTTGCAGAGCAGGCAGAACACATGCATATATGAGTAATCAGTGGCCATTACAACAAAGTGCAGGTTTCATTGATGACAACAAGACACCAATATGGGAGTATTTTAACATGGCACATGCATAGAAACAGATGTGAATATTTATAAACCAATAGGACATATGTCCCAACAAAGGTTAGGAGTGTAGACATACCAAATGAGTTGTGTAAATCGGTTATTTTTGCACATATGGTAGGGGTGAAAGAGAGAGAGAGTTCAATTAACTAATAAATCCTTGTAGTTTTCACAACATTCATAGTCACTGCAGTGGTCTTTCACTTACATGTATTATTACACTACCCAATGGCGTTATATTGTACAATGGTATGTTTGTAGATTAGTATGTACAGGACCTGTGTCTTACATACAGGCTTGACAAGATGCAGGTGTTAATGCAACATGTTTTGAGACTGCTGTCATACACTTTGGGTGAGATGCTGGGATGACAGGTATGCTTGCATGTACTTTCTCTGATTATGTACAAGTCTGACTATCAGTTATATGTCATTAACAACTGCCTACATTTCTTGGACCATCACACTAATTTGCCAGGGGAATAGGGCAAAAGGTAGGTGATGTGGGCCATTTATCAGGACATACTGGGCAGATTGGAACAGTTGAGGGGTATGAATATGCATGCCACTTTCTATTTGACCATTCTAGCAAAATCTGTACAGTTGTTAAGTGTATATATGCATACAGCTTTCTCTGTGAACATTCTAACAAACTGTGTGCAGTTCTGTGGAATGATTATGCATACAACCTACTGGCGCTCCTGGGATCCAAAGCCCTGCTGTGTGTGACAAAAGCATTACAGTTAAGATCACTGTACACTATGCTATCAGGCAATTGTTATAAGGCTTTGCAATGTACTTATTCTAATATCACTGACATGTTTGCACTTCCAACATTGTTATACAGCACTTCATACACATTTTATCTACATACCACAGTGTGGGTAACACTGCTTACTACAACAAAACTATTTAATAACTGCAAAAGTACAACAACATATGAGAGCAGAGTAAACAGAAACAATGCAGGGGTTACACCTTTATTCGCAGCATATTACACAATTCTGTATACTGGTACAACACTTTCTGAGGCTCTTACATTTATTTGTTATGACAGTACATGCAGGCTATTTACTAACCTACCTCACGACGCATCCTTTGCAGCCTAGCATCATAGGCTTGCTGGTTCGCAGCATGGTCATCTGCAGCTGTCAGAGAAGTATCGTGATATTTAGCCATACCTATCCATAGTATACACAAGCTAGGCAATTATCAACTACATAGTAGAAGGAGTACTTACTCAGTTCTGGGGCATTCTGCATCTGCCTTGCTTCCTGGATCCACTGTTCCAGGACATCCCCCTCCACCACTTCAGGTCTGCATGGTGGTGCCTGACCTGCTCACCAGTCCGGGTGGATACCTGTAGCACTAGTGAGGTCATGGGCTAGACTGTCCCAGGCCTCCATTTCATACTGTGAGTCCTGGTACTAGCCCTGCAGAAGTCTCCTGTCATGGTGCTTTACCAGGAGCCATACCATGAATTTGGACTCCTGGATGCCCCAGCGCTGTGCTCTAAAGTGAGTGCTTCTCCCACTCAAGCCGTTCTGCCTGCAGGGGGATGCTAAAACCAGTTATGAGCTGTATTCCCGCCTTTTTGGTTTAAGTAGGGCCAGATTCCCACACTTTTCCATAATTGACCAGTTTCGAAAAGGCAAAGCTATGTCTTATTCATTACAGGTTATATATGTGTCTGGTATCCGTGATTCATGTGTACATACACTGTATGGGTCCTGGGGACTTCATAACTTTATTACAATGACACCTCAACTCTATGTTTACTGCAGTACTCCAGTTCACATATTTATAGTCTGTGGCGGGTTATAGAACATTACACTGTACATAGATTCAGTTCACATGTTTGATTTGATTTCCCTGTGGTGAGGATTAGTTTGCTGATACCTCCTTTGTATGCATTGCTATCATGGTGTAGTGGTTAACTACTGTGACTGTGATGTACAGGATCCTGAGTTCTAACCTTGCAGAGGCTATTTATTTTTTTGCTGGCCAGAACACAAGCTGTTGGGTACAGAGTTATTAAGGCACTTTAAAGCAGTTATGAGCTCCGGTTACAGTTTCTTACACTCATTTAGCCTCTACATTGCTTCACCAGTGTGGTACTCACATACCTGTGGCCAAACAGGCTTACACCTGCTTGCTCCCACACTTGCAAATGCACTGCATTTGGTGTTTGCATCAGACACTCACACCCCTGGGTGGAGGTGAGGACTACAATAATACTTGTGATGCCTATTACATCGGCTTACATGCCTACAGTGGGGTGTTGTGACCATGTGTTCGTAGGTGTTGTGTAGTGGGTTATGCAACGACAGATATGGTTATACTGTACTTAGCCATGTAAACTGGACTGTGCTGTGGTGGGACCCATATCGGGAATGGCTGCCCATTAGGTGCAAGCATGCCAGTCAATTGTACAGAATCCGCGGTCTGTCCAGAGTTTGCTTCATACTATTGGTGTGTTCCTCTTACAATCTGCACCTATCTAGCAAATACCTGGGAACTGACACCGTTAAATACAGACAAGTAATTGGGTTTAGGACCCCACATCCTTCAGCTGAGTCATGCTAATGCATAACCTATTATTCTATCAGCTTTCTAAGGTTGTGAGTGGAATATGTGCTTTCTGTCCCTATTTGTTCCCCCAATGGTTTATGTTCTGCCCAGTGGTTTTGCTCTTAGGGGTTAAGAGGTATGGGCGTAAGCTCTGCCCATTTCAGAAAATTATTTACATCCCCAGAGTGGTCCTAATACAACTGCGCCAGCCAATACCTGCATGCCTAGGCCCATAATTGCATACCCATAGTTCCCTCACCTGCCCCTCCTCTACAGCACTCATCCTTAATGTAGGTGCAGGTGGGGTCTAACCAGACCACTACACACTGCCCACTCTCCACATGTCAGGACCCATGCCGTACGTTGTGTAGACCCATGGGTCATCAGGCTTGCACAACCTACTGGTCCGTGTACGTATACAGCCTGGTTGGATGAATCATTACAGGGACTGACTCTGATCATTAATTTTTGGGGTGTCCCACAAGGGACATTGATGTCTTTGTTTAAGATTAGACCTGGCAGGTCTCTCCCACTGGTAGTATCCTGCCTGTGGTCTGGGAAGCAGTGGTGTGTTTACTTGTATCGTGTGTTTGTATGTTTCACCTGTCTAGGTGGAGGTGGTTGATGCTACATGTTTCATGTTTGTTAATTGGACCCCTCACCACCATTTGTGTGGCCTGTGAACATATGTAATTCGTAACTGCTGTATCATATTCTAGCTATTTACATGTGTATATTTACACACACACACACACACACACACACACATATATATATATATATATATATATATATATATATATATATATCTACATTACCATATACAGATATATCTGTATATGTATGCATACATGTATATATTTATATATTGCTGTCTATGTATATCTAACAACATATGGGTGGATGGGTGTCTCCATATGTATAGATCTATATGTGGGTATGTATATGTATTCTGTCTCTGTATGTATACATTTGTACTACGGAGAGGGAGAGGTCTATCTCCACGTAGCTATAGGTAGATATACACACACATTCCTCTACATATATACATCTATGTCTGGTTATTCCATTCCTTGCCATGTAGAGTAGACTTTGCTGCAGTGGGACTCGTAGCAGGTGTGGCTGCATGCTGGGTGATGCCTCTGCCCAATGAACACTTTGGCTCACATCCCTGGGGCTGTCCGTATAGACCCACATAAGCCACCATCTGCACACCTAGACTCATAACTAGCTACCCATAGTTCCCCCACCCACATCTCCTCTACAACACCCATCTTTCCTCTGGGTGCAGGTCAGGTCTAAACACACCACTACACGCTGCCCACTCTCCACTTCATGAGACCCATGTCATATGTTGTCTCGACCCATGAGTCATCAGACTTTCCCACCCTTGTATTCCGTGTATGTACCCAACCCAGCCAGAATGGTTGTTGTATCAGCTTCCTTTGGTTATATGTCAATTTTTGGAGCATCCCGCAAGGGACGCTCCTGTCTGCGTTCCAAGATTAGATTTCACGGGTGCACTCTGTACACCCCCCCCCCGGTTCTATCCTGCCTGTGGTATGGGGAGCAGTGGACTATTTACATTGTTTGTGGTTGGTGTGTATGTTTCTTCTGTCTGGCTGTTGGGGGGGGGTTCATGCTACGAGTTACGTGTTTCTTGCTTGGGCCCCTCACTTCCATTGGCATAGCCTGTGAACATATGTCATTCTTGTGTGCTGTTTCCTATCATAGCTGTATATCTGTGTATATCTATGCACACACACATGCACACACACACACACACACACACACACACACACACACACACACACACACACACACACACACACACAAATATGTGTGTATATGTATATATATATATATATATATATATATATATATATATATATATATATATATCCACAGTAAAAACTAAACGGTGCTGGCAAGAGTTACCTCCAACAACAATAAAATGAACAGTAAAACAAAGCAGGAGGCAGCAGCCACGGCTATGTAGAATAACAGCTTTATTAGTAAAAGAGGTGAGCGCTTTCGTGGCACCAGCCACAACCACCATTTGTCTGATGAAGTGGCTGGTGCCACGAAAGCGCTCACCTCTTTTACTAATAAAGCTGTTATTCTACATAGCCGTGGCTGCTACCTCCTGCTTTGTTTTTTACTGTTCATATATATATATATATATATATATATATATATATATATATATATATATATATATGTCTGTAACATCCGGTTACAGTTTCTTACACTCAGTTAGCTTCTACTTTGCTTAATTTGTGTAAGCAATGCATACCACCATGCAAACGCACTTAAACACGCTTACTAGTGCTTATATATGCTTACTATTGCTTATTTATGCTTAAACCACTACACTATTGCTGTGTTGCTTTATTTGCATATACACCCATATACCCATGGATCCTCGTACCCCAAACACCCACCCCAACACTTGCAGTCATCCATTCTCCAGTTGAATACACGATGTATCCACACCACTACACATTGGCCACTCTCTACTCCTGTAGACCCACCCCATGGGTTGACTCACTCCACGTATCCTCAGACATCCCAAACTTTTAGTACACAAACATTGGTGAAATGAGTGACCAATAGGCACTTTTCACAATTTTTGGGTTGTCCCACCTGGGATACACATCTTTATTTCAAGATTAGACTCTATACTTCATTACATCATTACTCCCGTTAACAAGACACTACAATAAATTAATAACTATGACTATGTGGTAACGCACACATTACACATGAGAGCTAGTAATGTATGATTTCGGCAACATTATATTACAAATAGGACCGGTTTAGTGATTGGCGTTGCCGTAGCAGGCAGATCACAGGAATGATTCCACTATTTCATAGTGAGAAAGTCCTCACAATTTATTTTTTGATAACAACACTGACTTCGGACAAAGTACACACTTTTTGCATTTTTGCAGATTCATCCCTTCACTATTATGCACAACCTATTATTCTATCTACTGTCGAGGTTTGTAGGGGCACTTTCATGTTATTTATGTCTGCAAAAGGAATGCATGTGTTACAGGGAATGTACTTCTACATATACATGTATGCATGTGTATATGCATATATACTTATAATGAACTCGCTGACCTCAACAAGGCGGTCCAATTAGAACCAGGCCATCCAACTCTGACATGCCTGGATCCATAATTTCATACCCATGGTTCCTCCACCCCACCTGAGTTTGACATACATGCAAACCATCCATTCTCCAGTTGCTATCACAGCCATGACACATCTCCACACATTGCCCTCTCCCCAGCATTAGTGACCCTACACGTATGTTGCCCCAACCCATGTATCATCAGGCTCTCCCACCATTTGGTCCTTGAACATACCTACCCTTGCTTGTGTAATGGTCTGAAGTCCACACCACCTAGCAATTTTTGGGTAGTCCCACCAGGGACTACCCTGTGATTGTTTGTAAAGTAGACTTAGCAGATCGACAATGTTGCTCCCACTGGTAGTATCCTGCCTGTGGTGTAAGTAGCAGTGCTTTGCTCACCCCTGCCCAGCTTGATATGACATAAGCTGACAGCACTAAATAATAGTGGGGTTGCTGTTGATTTCCTTCTCATTCTTTTTGTACGCCTTATTGTCACGAGGTTCATTCTTCATATATATATATATATATATATATATATATATATATATATATATATATATATATATATGTATTATATATCTGTACATACACATGCACATACATCTACATAATTATATATATTTCCTATGCTGTTGCATGACTGTGCTGGACGATATGTTTGTGATAACATCAGACATATGTATATCTGCCATGGCTTAGTGGTGAATCACATTGGCTGTGGTGTGCAAGGTCCTGGGTTTGACCTTTGCAGAGGCCATGTATTTTGTTGCTGCCAGAACAAGGGCCATTAGACAGAGTGTGATTAAAGCACTTTTAAGCAGTTGTGAGTGGGTGTGTGCATGTTTGTGCGATGGTAGGCTGTGCTATCTTCCAATTACAGTTTGTTAAATTCGGTTAGCTTCTACTATGCTTAATGTGTGTGGGCACTGCTTACATCCACGCAAACGCACTTAGACTTGTTTACTGGTACTTATATATGTTTACTACTGCTTATTTGTGCTTACACCTGCTTACTAGTACCTTATTCATTATTTTTTTATTATTTTATTTTACATTTGTTGACTGGGCTAGTCTAGCTGGATATATGTCCATTTTCAGTAGAGGCCCGGGGAGAAAAGCTCCAGTATTTATTACAAGGTTTATAAAGAAGTAGCAAAACAAATATTATTGTAAGGTGTTTTTTTTTTTTTTTTTTTCTGTGTGTGAGCAAATACTACATAATACAATGTATAGACTGAAATCATACATGGTAATTACAATGAAATTTAACATAAAGAACTGATAAAAATGCATTGAGGTGTGAAGGGAAAGGTATTAGAGATATAGGGAGAGAAGAAAAGAGAAGAAAGAGAAAGAATTAAGAAAAAAAGAAAGAGAAGAGAGGGTTTATGACACTACCACTTTGATTGAATGACATTAGTTAAACATTTCATGCAGTACTCCAGTTCACATTTACATGTTATTATATAGGTTATACAGCAAAAGGATGTATAAATATGTTCATATACACATTTGACATGGAAAATGAAATGTGTTACAGTGGGATTTGAGCCGTGCATGCCTATTCATTAGATGGATGCTCTAACCACTACACTATTGACGTTAACATTGATTTGATATGTTATTTTGTATTTGGACGATTTAGATATGTAAGCTACGCTAAGCAGAGGCCAATGACATGCAAACAAGCTGCGCTTCACTTACACTTTCAATAATGAAGTGATACAAATGTAAAATAGGGACACAGATAATCTAATTGTGATAGTTCTAGGGACACGGCTCAACATTCCATTACGTGCTTGTGTGTTTGCTACTTTGATTTTATTTCAGTATTCGTGGAAACTCTTGTATGCTTAGCATACATTTCAATATCCACGGACACTGAATTAATTGCTTACTATTAGAGGCAGGTACTAGCTAGCACTGATAAACCCAGGTCTCTCAGATGTGTTTATGACTGTTATGTGTTTGTCAATGTGTATATGACAGTCTCCAGGATTCATGAAACTCGGCACAAGGACGGTTTTAGCCTTGTGCCAAGCATCCTCCTTACAGATGGTGAAGCAGTACCATATGAATATTTATGAGGGCATGCTGCCGCCCCCTCAACATGCACAGGAAATATGTGCAAGTGCAGGGGACATGTTTAAGTTCTCTACAGTGGCTTAAATATGCCCCCACAGTTGCACAACCATGCCCCCTGCACTTGCACACGTTTCCTGTGCATGTTGAGGGGGTGGCAGCATGCCCTCATAAATATTCATATGGTGCTGCTGCAGCATCTGTAAGGAGGATGCTTGGCGCAAGGCTAAAACTGTCCTTGTGCTGAGCTTCATGAATCCCGGAGACTGTCATATACACATTGACAAACACATAACAGTCATAGACACATCTGAGAGACCTGGGTTTATCAGTGCTAGCTACCTTGTTAGTGAGTCCATTCTGTTACAGATAATTTGCACACAGCACATGCATCATTGGGCTGGATAGTGTACTCAGAAACCTGTATAGTTGATGGTAACAGTGGTCCTCATACACTTGGACCTCGGGACATATATATATATATCTATATATATATATATATATATATATATATATATATATATGTGTGTGTGTGTGTGTGTGTGTGTGTGTGTGTGTGTGTGTGTGTGTGTGTATATATGGGTCCCCTTCAAAACGTCTAAAACCCATAACATCTAATTTCATAACATTGAGACCAGAACATCTAAAACCCAAAACATCTAAAACCCATAACATTGAATTTCATAACATCTAACAGTACAAATCACATGAAAATAACATCCCCTCCACAAAAAATGACACCAAACTACCAAACACACTTTTTACTATGTTTCTGCAGGGGGGCTTGATACAGTAGAGTTAGGAAATTAACTTTTTCCCACTGTAGTGCAATCTTGCAGTTGGGGGGTGCAGGGGGGCTTGCCCCCCTGCAGAAACATAGTAAAAAGTGTGTTTGGTAGTTTGGTGTCATTATATGTGGCGGGGATGTTATTTTTTTGTGATTTGTAGTGTTAGGTGTTTTTAAATTCGATGTTATGGGTTTTAGATATTTTGGGTTTTAGATGTTCTGGTCTGAATGTTATGAAATTAGATGTTATGGGTTTTAGATGTTTCAAAGTAGACCTATATATATATATATATATATATATATATATATATATATATATATATATATATATATATATATATGGTTCCCCTTCAGAAGGTCAAACAGTTGAAATCTCGAAATGTATATGGCCGAAGCAATATGCTTGAATTTCAGAAGCTCGACCTTCTGAAAGGGAAGTAAAAAAAAAAAACACAAAACAATGTTTCTAAAGGGGGGCAAGCCCCTTCACATCTCCCACACCCTGCTACTTATTTATTCCAACTCAGAGATCTCACTACAGTGCAGAAAGGGAAATCTCCCATTCTGCGCTGTATGCTGATCCCCATTCAGAAGGTCGAGCTTCTGAAATTTCGAGCATATGGTTTCGACCACATGAATTTTTGATTTCAGCCATTCGACCTTCTGAAGGGAAACCATATATATATATATATATATATATATATATATATATATATATATATGTATATATATATATATATATATATATATATATATATGTATATATATATATATATATATATATATATATGTGTGTATATACATATCTCTCTCTCTTTATATATATATATATATATATATATATATATATATATATAAAACATATGCCCATAACATGTACTGGAGTCATATTTCAGCACCAGTAGTCACAGCCTCTTAGTGCAAGTATTGCAGGTATAAATGCGGAATGTTGCTATAGTAACAGGGGTTGTGTTAACAGAAATGTTGTGTGGGAAGTCACTTCTGATACTGACATGTACTCCATCAGTTACTGACAGACATCATAAGATCATCATAGTGAAGTACCACACAAAACACAGTAATGATCGTGTGGAATACAGCAAAGATATGACCAATAAACATGGACAGTGTGACACAATCTGGTCAGTGCAGAGGTATACACAGAACTCTTTAGTGCAAGACGTGTGGACCAAGCCTGACAAAGTGGATGTCTACAGCTATGTAAATGGGGATATCACAAAAATACTGGAATAGATAAGCTCACACAGTTGATCCATTCACAAACTCCTGTATGTCCTAACACATAATAACCAGAGGAGCAGAGGTCCCAAGCCCACATACTTCACACTAGTTAGTGACATGCATCTTTACACCATCCCACTGCTTTTTCAGAAATATACAACAGTTATGGTGGCCAGGCAACAGTACATCTGACAAATATCTGGACATAACATCACACTAGGTAAATACACTGAGCTGTTAGGCATGTCACAAAGTATTGTGCAAACTACAGACAGACTGCCACAGCACTGACCCAAGTTTCCTATGGGGGAATTCACATGTACTTGCAAATATAGGAGGCACTACAGGCATGTAACAGCACGGAGTAACAGACACCAGTGGGAAAGTGCATACCGACAACCAATCTGAACACAGTCACAATCACATTATGGTAAGCCTAAGTAATATTACAGTATATGGACTGTGTGAACAAAACCACCCTCATATGAGCCACTCACACAGTAACTCTACATATACTGGGCCACTAGACAGTGTAGTCTGATGTCTGACTGTGGTATGAGAGGTGTCAGTCTGGGTCCTACAAACATGTATGCTGATAGGGTACCATGCAACATCAGATAGAACAGGACCAAGAACAATGACATCTACCACAGTCTGTACACAGGCCAAGTAACATATTCACAATACACACACTGTCAACAATCACCATAAGTACACAGACCTCACTACTGTCACATTATAACAGAATGTCCAGGATTTGTCCTCAAATATAAGGCCTACTATACATAACATATCTAGAAGTCTGATATCTCATTGGCTTGTTATCAGGTATGATGTCAGTAAATAATGATGTACTGTACATATGCACCTCTTACTGCATGACATATGGACAAAGGGTGACAGACTTGGGGGACAGAGGCACAAACACAGGGTCAATATTAACATATTGCTGTGATAAAGTGAGAAATTTCCTGGTGTAACAGGGTTTGTTGTGACATATCTCTTTTGAGGGATATGAAGTCAGTAACTCACATATATGTCACCATGTACTGACTGCAATCATCAGAGTATGCTACTGCATATCTAAAGATAGGAAATGTGTTAGTAACACAACACATGTAAGACTCCAAACTCTGAACAGTCTGCAGATAGCCCTACAAGTGAGAGTTTCCTCAACCACATAACAGTCATGCCAGACTTGAAATCATGTAGAACAGCCATATCCACACAAACCCTGTTAAACCAACATTACTTCAAATGTAGGACAGCAATACTTACATTCTATCCCCATGTCTGGAAAACCCCCCTCCTGTTTGTTGGCCTTTCTCCACAGAGTATGCTGTAAGAGGTATTTCCAACTACCTTCTGTGATGTTGTTTGTCAAACACCCACATGAAGTCCTGCTCATAGTGAAGGAAAAGGCCGAACAGCCACATGAAGTGCTTAGTTATAGGAGTGTGTTTCCATGCAATTGGCTATAGGAATGATACCACAACTGTTCTGCATGCAATTAGCAAGTGAAGGACTGCAATTCGTGCACAGGCCATCAGCTGATCATGAGCATTCATTACAAAATTCAAGCTGCTGCCTATATAAAACAGATGTACTTTTCCACATCCACGAGAGAGAGAGAGAGAGAGAGAGAGAAAGGAAGGGTGTAAGAGAGTAAGAGCCAAGCATGTTTGTGCATGATCTGTGGATGGAGTGTGGCATCTGGGTATTATAACAGTTGCCTATATTGTTTACTATTCCATACTGTCACATAGTAATTGCACATGGCTGTACACATTTATGACTGAGGATTGTCTACAACAACCTCTACAGTGTTTGAAAACTGTTGGCCTTGTAATGTGGACAATGGGACATATAGGTCCTCAATATAATGATGTAGCAAACCCCACACTACAATGGATCCCGTCAGTACACACTCACCCCAACACCCACACAGAATATTGATGACACACGCACAAACACACACTTATCCCTACTGAGTTTCAAACCACTACCTGACTATGTATTGCGATTACAGTGTTATGCAGTTATTGCACACATCATGAAACTTACATTATGGAGAGCTGTCCAAAGGTATTTATGAATGTGAGTGACATCAGCAACAGTGCTAAAGAAGGGATAAGGGAAGTGTAGTACATGTGAATGTCCACAAAAGCAGGTGTTAATGGAGACACACACACAGTCCGGGAAACACAACACATCATCACAGTTGGTAGGATCAAGATTAGAACCCCTACCTAATTTGCTACACTATAGTATTAAACAGTTATCATAAGCGCCACAGAGCTTATACGGTTGATATGTGGCCAAAGTGTTATTTCAAGGTGAATGATATCAGCAGGCATGCTAAAGTAGGCCAATGGGAGGTGTAGTAATTGTGAATGGCTTCAAAATCATTAATCTCCAGACACACACACACACACACACACAAACACACACACACTTGCCAGTACTGCGATGCATAGGTTAATTGCTTCGCAGATGTGTACTAGGTAAATGGGCCTGACGTCTGTACAAGGCTAGGCAAAGGGAATACCTTGGCATCAGGCCACAAAACAATGGTCTCCAGCATGGCTCAGGGGTGTAGTCCCTGGAGTGGTCCCCACAGTTCGGTATTGCATTCACCATCCACTCATCTGGGTTACTATTGTGGGTGACCAGTGATGTGCACTGCTTCCCATGTATGTGATCCATATTTCATAATATGGACAGTGTCTGGGTTGTGCACATGTCCCACATGCATGTTCTTTGACATGTGGAAGTGTACTTGAGGTATCTGGGGCATGTTGTGTGTACAGATTGTTATCTTCTGATGTAGCATTCCTGACCTCATTTGGGGAGACCTGGCTATTGAACTGAGGTCATACTTGCACCTACATTGACAGCATGATGCAGGTATTCAGTGGAGTTAGTGGTATCTGTCCATATAGGGCATGTGTATAAGGCATGGTATTCCCTTTGTGGGTTGCATTTGCAGACTCTACAGTTGTTGCAGGCGTCCAGTGGGGAACATAGCAAAAGGACCACTGTAAGCATTTATTTGCCTACTGTAGGGATGGAACAGAGTGCCATGTCTTTGTACTTGCTGGATAACACACAGTCAGGAGATGGTACACATTACAGTACTTTCTGATGTCAGTGGCACTGCTGTGGTCAACAGACATGTAGTCCACTGCAATCACACTGTGGTTACTATCTGTGAGGCAATATGCAGGGAACTACCAATATAGTGTGTGTGCACAGACATCTGCGACTGACAGATATGTATAGTCCACTGCTGTTTTCCCTTCCCATTGCCTTCCCGTTTAAACCCCAGGGCACGCCGTACATACCCAGTGCTCAGATGTGAACAGAGCTGCTATTTCATGGGGGTTTTTTGTTTAAAACCCTGTGCGTAGCATGCACACCCATTTAGGAAATGTAAACACTGTTAGGCAGCCTCAGACACACCTCCTTCCTTAGCTGTGCTTAGCTAAGGGCAAGCACAGGCCACAGAGCTCCAAAAAACTTACAGCATGCATGGCACTCCCCCTTATGAGGTCATCTACCTCTTAGGCTTGCATCATGGTGTTGCTACACTTACACAGTTGGGTGCTAGCTAACACTGAGGAGAAGTCTGTGATTCAGTATCAATCCACTCAGTTGCATAAAACTGACTGCTAATGCAC
This sequence comes from Protopterus annectens, assembly GCF_019279795.1. Lineage (NCBI taxonomy): Eukaryota > Metazoa > Chordata > Ceratodontiformes > Protopteridae > Protopterus > Protopterus annectens. Next base: position 817,572,133 of record NC_056731.1, on the reverse strand, counting down.
GGTTACAAGACTGACACTCAGCCTTCCCCCTTAGCAACCACTATTCCATGGTATTGTTGTCTTCTGCATGCCATTCACTATTATGGCAGAATGCTGATTTTGGTATAAAAGGTTATTTCCACCTTTTTTTTTTATTTTCAGGCCGATCCCATTTGCACACTGCTGCCCTACGCTTAAATGGCTGGAATTGGCCAAAAAAAAAGTTATTTTTTATATATTTGCAACTATTTACCATGCCAATGGCCATCTATTTGGCCACTGGCATGCCAACTACATTGAATACATGCTTTCTTTGGAGCTGTCATGCCTCCATTTTATAATTTGCAGAAATGTTTTCGGTTAGTAACCGAATACATTTCTGCAGGTTACACTATTCCTGTACAAATGCCTGCCTGCTTCCTGGATTGCTAATTTGCCTCATTTGCATGGTTTTCACCTGCAAATGGGGTAATTAGCATACAAGAGCTGTGTCCATGCAGGAATTGTGTAGGAGCGCTCGTGTACGTCCCAGGAACTCATTCCTGGATCGCTCATCGGCCATTACTGAAAGAGTAGTTTGTAGCATTGTTGATTACCTTTACTGCAGCCTCTCAGCTCAGTGCTGCAGTACTTCTACTATATAGACAGTCAATGTGACCCTAAGAAAATATGCTGCAATGGAAACTGGATGTGAAAGGATTCCACACAACTGTCTCTGATTTTTCGATTGTCCAGTGTAGCTGCTTGTTGGGTGCAAGAATTATATATCTCTCCCCAGACAGCAGGCTAGTTCTGGTGCCATTGTAAGAATTGATAATATTGTACTGTACCATATTTAGCGGGAAACACTGTATGCAATGAGACTGACAAACAAAAGTCTTTAGCTGTTAATTATCCAAGCTCATGCTGAACAGGTACCAGTCGCTCCTTTATGACCAAGTCTTGTGCACTTTTCTGAATGAATTCTCCAAATACTGTAGTTCATTCAATAAGGCTTTCTTAAATGTTCACAATATCCGAATACTGTCTTCATTAACAGTACTGATAAACAATTAGTGTTTAAAGTTACCTGCACAATATATTCTGATTGTCCTGAACAACATAAACTAACATAGTCTTTATATGACCTGTCTTCTATACTCAGGCTCGAGTGTCTGTCATCTTCTCTGAGGTAACAGGTCAAATGAACTTACAAACCTTAACTGAACTGCTATCCTGAACACATGTTATATTGCTTCAGTCCAGTAATTTTCCTTATTTACTTTTTCTAACCTTGGTCTCAGGCTTTGTCTCGTATATGCTAAGGAACATTCTGTAGCTAGCAAATGTGTATCTTTCATGTGAGAAAAGAACATTCTGTCTGCACACTTTATGTTTATCTTTCTTTTCTAATAAACTATTTCTTATCCATAAATGAAACACAATTTATTTTACTCTTTTGCCGGTCTAATGTATAATAACTACTTTAAAGTGAAACTCCCTAATCTAACATAGGCAATGTCCCAAAGACAAACCTTCCAAAATAAAAGATCTGTCAGAAAGCAAATTGCTGGTCATGTTGCATAACACTAAGAGCCTTAACCTGAAAATGGGACTCACTGGAGGCCCTCCTTGCAATGGAAGGTGCTGATGTCTGTGCGGTCACAGAAACTTGCTTCAGGGTTGCAGAGAGAACCCCTACCTTACCAAGCTATACCACATTCCACACAATGCGACCCCAAAATGAGGTTGGAAAGACTAAGGGTGGTGGAGTCTCTAATCTTTATTAAGGACAGGCACACTTCCAGACTGGTTTGCCAGCATGATGCATTGGAACTACTCCAAGTACAAACTGACAGTTGGCAAGACATCCATTCAAGTTATAGCTAGCTATAGACCCCCCCCCCCTGCATGACTCAGGACACCCACTGCTCTTACCTGGATCTACTTGACTTCATCAAGGTACTCCCTAACACCCTGATCCTTGGTGACTTCAACTACCCTACCATAGACTGGATGAACTATTCTTTCATTAATACACTCTCTCTGATTCCTCGACTTCATCAATTGTATCACACTTGACCAGCTCGTCACATCCCCCACAAGGAGAGGTAACATTCTGGACTTCACCAACATGGGCGACCTCTGCACCACTCCCATAGTATGTACTTCCCTGATGAGATCAGATCATTGGACTGTCTCATTCGAAGTTTCTATCCCACTCAACCCCCCCCCCCCCACAGCTGAAATCAAGCTAAAATACTTCTCAAAAGCTGACTACAACCTCCTAAGGGAGGGTATCTGTAGCTTCACACCATCACCCCTAAATGGGATGCAGACAACTATGCTGAACAGTATGCCAATGCAGTATACAAGCACCTGTGCAACTGCATGGACTCATCCATACCCAATAGAACTAAAACCTGCTCCTCAAGGAAACACAAATCTGTTTGGTGGACATCCTCTATCAAAAGGCTTTACCACAAAAAGAAGAATCTGTTGTCCAAGGGTAAAAAGGAACAAATTCCAAATTGGAAAAACTCCCCCCTTAGCCTCAACAAGCAAATGAGTTCACTAGTGAAAACCTCTAAGGCCAATTATGAATTGAAACTAGCCTCCATAACAAAGGGAAACTATAAAGTCTTCTTCAGTTATGTGAGGAACCTCCATGGCAAGCCCAGGTGTGTTCCAAATTAGTACTTAACAGTATCACTTACACTGTTCCTGCTGACTTATCCTGCCTGCTAGCTGATAGATTCAGTGCAAACTCCCACCGTCCCCCCCCCCAAAAGGCCCTTTCGACATCCCTGGTATTTTTCCCGCACCTCACTTCTCCATAGCTCTAGTGTTACGGGCCCTATCCAAGGCAAAGAATACAGCTTCCATGGGACCTGATAGTATCCCAGGATGTATTCTGCATGATCTCCAGCAAGAACTAGCTTCACCACTGAGCACCCTTTTCAACCACAGCCTAAGTACAGGCTTCATTCCTACAGAGTAGAGAAGTGCCATTGGCATCCCCTTGCACAAAGGTGGTGCCACTACTGACTCGGGAAACTATCGCCCCATTAGCTTGACAAGTCTGATCTGTAAAGCCATGGAGCATATTATTATGGATCTCATAAACAAGGACATAGGCAATCTCCAAGCACTTCACCCCACCCAGATCAGATTCGTCAAGGACAGATCTTGCCTGTTGAACCTGGTTGAGTTCTTTGAGACTGTCACCAAGGCCCTGGATGAGGGAAAGTCAATACATACAGCTTACCTTGACTTGGCTAAGGCCGTTGACACAATCCTCCACTCGGGCATCATCTAAAAGCTAATACAACTTGGTATAAATACCCATCTCATCAGGTGGGTGGCAACTGGCTCACCAACAGAATCCTCAAAGTCAAAATATGCACCTCCACTTCAGATAGCAGACCTGTCATTAGTGGAGTTCCCCAGGTCAAGAATCTAAATGGCAATGCTTAGATCTGCTCTGAGCTACAACAGAATGGCATTAAATATACTGATCCCAAGGATATTGCCAATATCCTGGCAGATCGATTTAGTGCCAACTTCACTACCCTCTCACCCCCTAAAAGGCCCATCTCAATACCAAAAGACTGCCAAATTCCGATAATCACAGCCACACAGGTAGAAACAGCACTCTCCAAAGCTAAGAATACAGCATCCATGGGACCAGATGACATCCCAGGCTGTGTACTACATGAACTACAAAATGAACTGGCACCCCACCTAAGTGTCATGTTTAATCATAGCCTCACCTCAGGCTTCGTGCCCACTGAGTGGCGCACAGCTACAGTTATCCCGATCCACAAGGAAGGATCTACCTTAGATCCCGGGAACTACCATCCCATCAGTCTGACAAGCCTGATCTGCAAGGGCATGGAACTCATTATCATGGAACTTATAAACAAAGACATTGGCAACCTCCAGACACTGGACCCCACCCAGTTTGGGTTTGTGAAGGGCCGATCTTGTCTCCTGAATATGATTGACTTCTTTGAATCGGTCTCCAGAGCTGTGGACGAGGGTAAGGAGGTCCACACAGCCTATCTGGACTTCGCCAAGGCCTTCGACACCATCCCCCACTCTGGAATCATAGATAAACTTACTAAGCTGGGCATAAATCCCTACGTCACTCAATGGGTTGCCAACTGGCTTACTGACAGAACCCAGACTGTAAAAGTAGCCGACTCCAAATCCAGCTCCAGACAAGTGACAAGTGGAGTACCTCAGGGTTCAGTCCTGGGACCACTCTTGTTTGGCATCTACTTCTCTGAAGTACAGGCCAACACTAAGGGACTCTGGCTAACAAAGTTTGAAGATGACTGCAAACTGGGAGCCATTATTGAATCCCCAAATGATGTGAATATTCTACAAAAGGGCCTTACAGAAATAGATGCCTGGTGCCAGAGCCATGGGCTCAGGCTTAATGCCAAGCAAAGTATAGTCATCCCCTTTGGAAAAAAACATGTACCCATGAACTACCACATAGGTGGCAGGACACTAAACATTGAAAGTGTGATGAGAGACTTAGGGACACAAGTGGACAGTGGTCTCACTTTCGATAACCACATCGCCACAACAGTCAGGAAATCCTTCTGCATGGCACACCTCATCACTAAGGGCTTTTCATCTAGAAAAAATGAGGTCATTGTCCCACTGTACTCATCCCTCATTAGACCCATTATAGAGTATAATGCCCCATTTGGTATGTACCTCACAAGACATCTGCAACCACTGGAAAGGCCACAGAAATACCTCACTAAAATAATCACAGGCCTAAAGCAGATGCCATATGCTGACCATCTAAAAAAACTCCAGCTATACTCTGTGGCATATCATCTACTCAGAGGCAATCTCTGCTTAACATACAAGGCCATGTAAAACCCTGAGCTGTTGGACATGCTCCACTTAAAGAAATCTCAATCCCTCAGAGCCACACGCTCCAGGGATCTAAACCTTATCATCACAATGAACAAAACATGCTGAAGGGATAGATTCCTGACCCAGAGACTCCCCATACTCTGGAACAGACTGCCCATACATGTCAAGCAGAGCACCTCATTGGCCCTCTTCAAAAGTAACCTTGATGATTGGATGGGAGATAGGAAATTCACCCCGGGGATCATGTCAGTCACCCTGCTAGACAGGGGCCCAGAGAAGTAAATATTGTGGGAAAAAATTTCCAGGGAATTATTATGGCTAGGCTTGCATAGGCCTTAGGGCCGATAGCCTAGTACCAACCTATGAACCTATGAACCTATCTATTTCTCAGAGGTCCAGACAAAGACAAAAGGCCTGGCTAACCAAGTTTGCAGATGACTGTAAGTTGGGTGCTGTCATTGACTCCCCAAATTATGTTAACATACTGTAAGAGGGTCTCACAGCAACTAATGACTGGTGCTAAAGTCATGGCCTCAAGCTAACTGCAAAACAATGTATCATCATACCATTCAGCAAAAACACAACCCATACTGATTACTGCATCAATGGCAACCTCTAAGCACATAACCTGTGGTGAGAGACCTTGGCACTCAGGTTGATAACTTCATATTCAACCATCATGTAATGGCAGTGGTCAAGAAAAGCCTTTTACATGGTTCATCTCATAAGTAAAGGGATTGCATCTAGAAAAAAGGAGGTTATTACCTCTCTATACTCCTCCCTCATTAGACCAATAATTGAGTATAATGCCCCATTTGGGATGTACCTCTCCAAACATCTGGACAAACTAGAAAGGCCACTGAAATACCTCAAAAAGAGAATCCATGGCCTCCAACAACTGTCCTATGCAGACAGGCTCAAATCACTATCACTCTACTCGGTATTGTACAGGTTGCTCAGGGGTGATCTGTGTCTCATCTACAAGGCAATCTCAGACCCTGCTCTACTAGAGATGCTCCATATCCATAAGTCTAACTTCTCACGCACTACCCGCTCAAAAGGACTTAATCTAATATGCAACATCAACAAAACCTGCTGGAGAGACAGTTTTGTCTCCCAGAGGATGGCCTGTCTTTGGAATAGACTTCCCATACACGTCAAGCAGAGCACCTTGCTGACCCTCTTCAAGCACAACCTTGATGAGTGGATGGGTATCCACACATTTGCCGCAGGGGTTCCATCTATGTCCCTCAATGACAAGGGCAACAGGTGCTGACTGAGGTTTCTTTTTGGGGATAAACTGTTGGCTAGGCTTTTAAGGGTCCCAGGGCCATTAGCCTAGTAACTTCTTATGATCCTATTAACAAATGTAATCATTAATTTTAAATTGCCTTTTAAGACATGCGCATTTCTTCCCAGGCCTCCACTGAAAATGGTCGTTTTAGGTCCCGTTGGACTAACCTGGTAAACAAATGCCAATAAATAAATAAATAAACAAACAAATAAATAAATATATAAATAAAATAAATTATGTATTGGGCATGCAATACTTAAAAGGAAAGTACAAGTAGAAGCTTTAAAAAATAAGTTTACAACTTAAATATTTTGAAAACACCATCACTTTTCCAAGGGCCTAGTGCTGAGGCTGTATCAGCAATAGGATAGCAGTTTGCAGCAAACCTTTATAATAAGGAAAATGATTAGTAGATACTTCAACATTTGGGACATTTGGGGTTTTCCTCAGAAATTATATAGATTTGACTCTTGGACAATGGCAGATGGGAAGGAGAGTTGTGTTCTGAACTTGGGAATTCCCTGATAATGTCTATTATGAGGGAGGAGTTAGAAGATGTACTTTGGGGACAACTGTTGTGGAAATCCCTAGGGCCTGATTGCTTTTTAAAAAAGGTTTGTAAAATAAAGAGAGATGGTCCTTAATGGACTTTTATCAGTCTATAAACTTTGTTTTGAAAATTAAAGAGTAAAAAGGTCAAATAGACAAACCAATTAGCAAAAACTACAAGAAAACCCTAGCCAAACTAGAGTTTTCACTGTGTAATACCTTAAAACTTCTATAATAGGGGCCCATGGGATATATGAAAATGACCCCTTAAGGACATCAAATGTTTTCAGCTATATGGCTTTTGAATATCCATGACTTTTTACTTTTTCTTTTTAAGTCTTTTTGAGTTTTGGCCTTCTTATGACTTTGTCAGCACAGCATAAGTGAACTGTTTGACTATACTTTAGAATCACATGGTTTTTACACCAATGTGATGTGTATAACCATTAAAGTGTCTGCAAAATATACCAACTAACATCCAAACCAAAGAGTAAAAAAGTCACACAGACAAACAAATTAATAAAAAAGAAAGGTTTTCACTGAAAGTCTGAATGTTCGTGAATTTTGTGCTGATGAGGTCTCCTCACACAGAGTGCTCCTCAGTTGTAAACCTCACTCACTGGACATCACAGCATATAGGACAACATATGTGAGAAACACAGATTCAAAATAACACTTCACAAGACTATAATGCCAGCAGTGAGAAGGCAGAGTCTTCAGCCTAAACAATGGACTATGTCTTTCACCTATTACTACACACATGAAGCCTTCCAGTTTTGCAGTTAAACTTCTACATAGTATTACTTGCAAGTGTCATGTCATGTTAGAAACCCAATAACCATGTTCATATTACCCCAGAGAGACTTCATCCATTGTCATTTATCACCTATCTCAACCCTCTATCCCAACACAGTTTCAGATAGTTCATCAAGCAACAGACAACTACAGCATATGTAGAAAGTAGTAACAGCAATGTGCAGGGACCACCCCCAAAACCCTTACCTCATATGAATTACAATGTAGCCGATCCCACATTTTCCCAGTCACTCTGCAAGTTAGTCTACAGCAAATTTCCACAGCACAATCCTATTAGAAGCATCTGTTTTATCATGCAATTTCAATTCTTATTTAGACAAATGTTTCTCATGTTATAAATATATGATGAATAGCACTTCACAATCAGTGCTTAGGGGCAAAGGGTCATTTTTATTGTAATTTTGTTTTTATGGTCTATCTGGCTTAGTGTGACAGTTGTGATTCATTTTACATATGTAAGAGGACTTAAAAGCTGTCAAAAAGGGTCTATGAATACTTATGTGCCAGCAAAACAAGGAAGAAAATGAATGCATTGCACAAACATTCCATATCATGTCCCAGTTTTAAAATATTTCCCTCCTTTGTTTTGAATTACAAGGACATGGACTAGAGACAATGGAAAGGACTGCCATAAGGAATGGGTTACTGCTTTCTAATTGTTGTAAAAAAGCTGCACCTCCTTGGTGCCTTATAAGAAGACATATGTTTCACTCCAACTTAGCTATGACTTTCTCAAGCCTACACTCCAGGGTCCTAAAAAGTTTTTTATTTTTATCTTTGAAGACAACAAATAGGTGAGTTACAAATTCTCTAGATGTATGCAGTCCTTCTCTTCTTTAGGAAATGAAACTATTGGGGCCATACCTCTCAAACTACAGACATTGAAAATAGATAGTAAGACTCGTGAAAAGCCAGTACCTCCAGACAAAAATTACTGTCATCTAATTAGCATACAGTTTGAAGAACGAATAGCACTTAACCCTTTCCACTTCTAGTAGGCTTGTGGGATGTAACTCAGAAACACTAATTTAAAAACAGAGTAATAAAAATTATGCAAAACATAAACATATTAAAAAGTGTAAAATCAATATTCTTTAATGAATGATACTGCAAAATCTGTGTCATGAAGTCAAATATTTTAGCTGCTGAAAAAGGGAGATGTGGGTATTCTTGGTTTAAAGTATTGGTGCCACCAGCATGTCACTCATGCAGTCTGTTTTTTTTTTCTTTTTTTTTGTGCGTGTGTGCACACGCACATGTGTGTATGTGTATGTGTGTGTGTGTGTGTGTATACTAAACAGCTTCAAAACACTGAATGACAAGGAGACTGAGAAAATCAAGAAGTGAAGGGGTAAATCATGCCTCAAAAAGAAATGTACTTCCAAAATTAGGTACACAATGTGAAACAGTAAATCCAGCTTGAAAATGTGTACATACCTCCAAAATAGGTAGAGTTGAGACGGGTGATCAGATCCAGTTGTGAAGTATATGGCATGAATCATTCATCATATTGTCAAGTAAAGTCAAAAGCCATTCATCCAGTTCTTATTTAAAATCAATGGAAATGTCATTAGAACCCACTGCTTTACCTGCTTTCAAAAATATAAAGGACTGAAATATCTTTCCTAATGTAAATGGTTTATTCAGGTTCTCCTGTAATGATAACTGGGAGAAAGCTACCCCCCCCAAAAAAAGCAGTCTTTGAAAGTATTCTTTCTGGCATCCTCTTTTAAATGTGCACAATATCATGACTGCCCAGTAATATCGCTAATATGCATTATAATATGTTCACAGCTTCTTTCCCTCAGTTTATTTTCCATCTAGAATGAGAGTATTGACTTCTTGGTAAAGTATTCTGTATTCCCATTTATGGCTCTATATCTGTAAACTCCGAATATTTTGCTGACAACATGTCCTTTTACACACCCTCTGTAAATTCTCAGCTTTGGTTTCAACTTAAAAACATTTGATCTGCATTTCATTAACCCTCTACATCTTTAAATGCTTATTTCCAAAAGATGAAGTTTAATGGTTTCCCTATTTTGAAGATCAAACAATCCCCCGGATTTACTAAACTTCTGTGCAGGACTAGCTGAGCCCTGCATAGAAGCACCCATTCAGGAGCAGGACGGCAGTGCTCCATGCATATTAATAAGGCATGCTGTCTGAGCTTCTAGACTTACATGGAGTATGTACAAGTGCAGGGGGCATGTCTGAGAGCAGAGCTCTGAGAATAAACATGCCTCTGCAATGTAGAACAGCAGAAAGTGGTAATAAAGGAGCAAGACTGCTCATAGGTGTCCGCATATCCCCACCAACAGTCCCCCATGTGTACAAAAGCAACAGTACATAAAAATTAAACGAATAAACCCTTTTATTAATTTTTTTTTAAAATCCGAGTACAGCTAACCATAGGTGCATGGGTGTGCCCATTGCCTAGCTATGGTTAAAGCAGCTTAAAAGGCTGAAGAGGATAACAAGGGAGATATATGGAAATGAAGCAGCACAGAAATAATGTAGTGGGCAGAGCAATCACCTAATGAGCAGGCGTTCCTGGTTCCAGTTCCACTGCAGTGCAGTCTATTTTACATAGCAAAGCACATTATAACCAATATTTTTGTTGCAAAACCCACTAAATCACATATAGTTATGAACTGGAGTACTGCAGGAAATGCACATGTGAAGTGTCAGTGTCATAATGAATAAGGCAATAGTAAGCAGGTTTAAGCACAAATAAGCAGTAGTAAGCATTAATAAGAGTGTTTAAGTGCATTTGCATGGGGGTAAGCAATGCCTACACTGGTTAAGCAGTTCAGAAGCTAACTGAGTATAAGAAAATATAGCCGGAAGTTAGCAGTGCTCACCTCTGCGCAAACCACTTACAACTGCTTTAAAGTACCTTAATCACTCTGTATTCAGTGGCCTGTGTTCTGCCCAGTAACAAAGTAAACAGCCTCTGAAAGGCTCAAGCCCAAGACCCTGTACACTACAGTCACAGTAGTTAACCACTAAGCCATCAGAGCAGTACATAAGATTGAGGTTTCAACAAACAAATCTTCACCATAGGAAAATCAAACTGAACATGTGAAAGGAATCTATGTACAGTGTGATGTTGTATAACCTGCTACATAACATAAATATGTGAACTGGAGAACTGCAGTAAGACTGGATGTGAGGTGTTATTGTAATAAAGTGTTGAAGTCCCCTGGACCCCACAGAGTGTACGTACGCATGAATCACAGATACCAGACACAGATATAACATGTAACAGATAATAAATCAATGCTAAAAGGAAATGATAATGCTAATTAAATATTAAGCAATGCTAAGCATTGCACATCTCAGCTTACTTGGTGCAAGCAATGTGCAGGCTGGCTACCTCAATCTGCCCAGTGGTATACCCCTTTAAGCAATGCCATCATTAGGTAAGCAGGTGCGCCCATAGCGTAGCCTTTTCAAAACTGTCCAATTACAGGAAAGTGCAGGAAATCGGGTGTATTTAAACCCCACAGATGCGAATATTTCCCATAACTGGTTGCAGCTCCCTACTGTAGGCAGAAAGGCTGGAGTTGGGGAAGGCACTCGATTTAGAGCACAGCGCTGGGGCACCCAGGACTCCAGATTCTTAGTACGGCTCCTGGTAAAACACCATGAGCAGAGACTACTGCATGGCCAGTACTAGGGCTATCAGTATAAAGTGGAGGCCTGGGACAGTCTCGCCCGTGACCCCACCAGTGCCATTGGTATCCCCCAGACTGGTGAGCTGGTCAGGCATCACCATGCTGACCTGAAGCAGTGGAGGGGGGATCTCTTGGAGCAGTGGATCCAAGAATCAAGGCAGATGGCCAATGCTCCAGCACTAAGTACTCATTCTACTATGTAGATAATGATTGCCTAGCTTGTGTATACTATGGCTAGGTAATGGCCAAATATCACTGTATTTCTCTGACAGCTGCAGATGAGCGGGCTGAGAACCAGTATGCCCATGCTGCTAGGCTGCAAAGGCTGTGTCGTGAGGCAGGTTAGTAATAATCTTGCATGTACTGTCATAACAAATAAATATAACAGTTCTAGAAAGTGTTGTATCAGTACAAAAATGTATTGTGTATGGGATGTACTGAATAAACTAGACAATATGGCAGGAAGACTGTCATATAGGTTGTGTGTAAATAAAGGTATAATATCTTGTGAATAAAAGTATAAGCCCTGGAGTGCTTGTGTACATTCTGCTTTCATATGTTGTTGTAGTGAGGCATTCCATAAATAGTACTGTTGTATTAAGCAGTGTTACCCACACTGGATAACGCAGATAAAATGTGTAGGAAGATCAGTATAACAATGTTGGAAGTCCCAAGAGATCAGTCATATTGTACAACTGAGGGAGACTTAGAAAACATTGGAATGCTTCACACCAATTACCTGATAGTACAGTGTACTGTGATGTCAACTGTAATATTTTTACCACACTCAGCAGGGGTTTGAATCCCGGGAGTGGTAGTAAGATGTATGCATAATCATACCCCACAACCATACAGAGTCTGTGAGAATGTTCAGATAAAAACATGTACGCACAATTAGACCCAACAACTGTACAGAATTTGCTAGAATGTTCTGATAGCAAGCTGTAATCATAATCATAACCATCAACTGTACAGACTGTGGCAGAATGTTCAGGTAGTAAGCTGTATGCATAGTCATACCCCTCAACTATTCTAATCTGTCCACATGTCCAGATAAATGGCCCAAATCTGCTGCCCGGTAACCTGTTCCCCTGACAAATCAGTGTGATGATCCAAGAAATGTAGGCAGCTTTTACTGACATACAACTGATAGTAAGACCTGAACATAGTCAGAGAATGTATTTGAAAACAAACCTGTCATTGTAGCATCTCACCCAAAATATATGACAGCTATTCTCAAAATATGTCACATTAACACCTGCATCCTGTCAAGCCTTGACCAGAGTGTGTGCAATAACAGATTGTTAGTTATGTGTATAACATCAACATGGAATCTGGGAGTATGTGTAGAATTTATCAGGTAGTGTTAAAGATTTCCTCCACAGCTATAACAGGTAAGAGGTGTAGACTGTAGGTACAACACAGTTCACTTATATACTTGTCTACAAGCATGGAATCTGGGACTATGTGTAGAATTTGTCAGGTAGTGTTAACAAAGATTTTCTCCACAGCTGTAACAGGTAAGAGGTGTAGATTGTAGGTACAACACAGTTCACTTATATACTTGTCTACAAGCATGGAATCTGGGAGCATGTGTAGAAATTGGCAGGTAGTGTTAACAGTGATTTTAGCAACAGCTATAGCAGGTAAGAGGTATAGACTATACATAAGACACAGTCCATGTAGATACTAATCTACAAACATACCATTGTACAAAGTAAGGACATTGGGTAGTGTTATAATACATGTAAGGGACAAATCACTGCAGTGACTAAGAAAGTTGTGAAAACTACAGAGGTATATTAGTTGTTAATTGAACTCTCTCTCAGCCCCACCATATGTGCTACAATAACCTAATTACACACCTCAAAGGGTACGTGTACACTCCAAACTTTTGTTGGGACATATGCCCTATTGGTTTATAAATATTCACATTTGGTTCTATGCATGTGCCATGTTAAAATACTCCCATATTGGTGGCCTGTTGCCATCAATGAAACCTGCATGTTGTTGTAATGGCCACTGTTGTCCTATATATGCATGTGTTCTGCTCGCTCTGCACTGTTGTAAATCTGGTGTCTTGGGTTAATGGGAATACCTATGCATGCTGTTATAACTAATCCTGAATGCTGTTGACTATTACTAACTGATATCTTCCTTAAAACTGCAACACCATAGCTTGTATGGGAAGGCCGGTGTCAGCGGACCCACCTGTCCCACCTCAGCTGGCCATGGCACCGGGCACCAGCACATCTGGGGCCCAGCCTGGGACCTCCTCCTCTGTTGGCCTTGCACCACCTTCGGGTGGAATCACCACAGGGGATGGGGCTCGGCCCCCCTCTAGGAGTGGGGGCAGAGAGGTACCTGTCACCCACCATCAGGCCCAAGCCATGGCGCGTAGCAGGTTCAACAAGGAGATTTGAGACAGGCTATGCCAGCTTGAGGGCCACATGATGCAATTAGTGGGTGAGTCTGCCCCTCTTACCCAGCCCCCCGCACAGCCACCTTTGGGGCCGTGAAGGTTCAGTGGTGACTGCCCATGTGTGGGGATCTCAGTCCCACTGTTTCCATTTGGGGGTTTATGGGCCTACAACTTCCAAACACCCCTCCCTCTCCAAGGTCTTTACCCCCATATATTTCATATACTGCCCCTGTATGCATATTGTTTGTCTTGTCTGTTAACCTACCCAGCCTACCCCCCCAAAATATACCAACTACCCTTCCCCAACATCCCACGCTCACCTGAAAAAAAAAGGCAATCTGTTCCCAAAAAAAACTATTGCCCCATAAATAGCTGTCCATTTCACACACGTGCCCACTGGACACATGTAATAAGGTCTAATTAGCATCACAACTTATTATTGTTGTCCTCACCCCCACCCAGGGGTTTGAGTGTCCAAATGTACCTCTAAATTCAGTGCATATGCACAGCTGTTGCTGTAGAAGAAATGGGCAGCTATGGACCTTCCCTACATCCTTCCTGCACATCCCTGGCTATTTTCCCTACTGTCTTTCCCTTTTTGTGCCCCTTTTTTCACCCCTTTTCTATCATCCCATTTTTCTTTTCTTTTAAAGACATCCCCCCTTTTAGCCACCCCACCCCTGCACACAGTTACAGTGCCTATACACACCCCATCACCAGTGGCCATAGCAGAGGGACAGCTGGCATTCAGTGGCAGTGCACAGGAAAGTGTGGTAACCATGCCTACCGTGGCCAGTCACAGCAGGCATAGCTGGATATATGGCAGGCTGCCACAAAGGTGGATGTCCCAGGGTACTCATGGTAGGGCCACTGAACATCATGCCCCTGGCATAGGTGACATAGCTGCAACTAGCAGAAGCATGTTTCAGGCTGTAATGGCAGCACAGGTACATATTGAGCATTACATCAGACAGGGCCTTAGGCTGCAGAGGGCTGCTCTCACATCTGTAAGCGACAACCTCCGTGAACTGTTGGGTGCCATCCGTGCTTCTAGCAAGCAAGTGGATAGGTGACATGATGAGATGATGGCCCTCATCAGCCGTGGTGTGTCCGTGCTTCAACGTGTGGTGGGGATGCGGTGACGCCTGTGTGGACGTGGGCAAGCAACACCAACAGCTGGCAGTCAACATGGGTGTGCTAGGACACCAAGAGGCTCCCATAGTGGCAGTAGCAGCCCCAGCAGTGTGGGGTTGTGCTGTCCACATCATACCACAGCAGGCCATGTGCACTTGGTCCTGGCCAGTCCCAGGAGAGACATGGTACCAGTGGAAAATGTTATCAGCAGGTGAGAGTAGCACTTTAACTCCTGTACCTGGATGTGCTCGCGGAACCCCTAGCAGGCACAGTCCATGTGTCCGTGGCCGGAGGCAGTGAACTGCACATCCTGCCAGGTATGATTTGCAGCTGTCCATAAACACCTGTGTAAGGCAGTCACAAGCCAGAACTCTGTGCATGGATACCCACACACTATGCAAACACTATGCAAACACACCTAGGACAAGCTCATACCTACACACACACACCACATCACCTCGGCCAGCTCCCCAGAGTACACCCCTCACCCACACACATGGTGTCAAATATATGGGCCATTCTTGGCCTCTGGCAGACCAACACCACACCCTGTGCATATGATGATACCTGTGCCCCATCCCTGTCATCCATATCATCGATGCAGGGACAGGCTGATATAGTTCTGATGCACATGGTGACTGTACACCAGTGTACCAGTGTACCAGTGTACCACAGTCGTGCAGTGTCACATGTTGTAGGGAGTAGAGTGTGAGGCATATTTACAGGTAGTGTAGCCTTCCAGCAATGATGCCTTCTAGCTGTTAGTAACACTGCTTGGTTATGGTCTCTAAAATTATATGCAGTTGTGTTGTAGGTGTACATGTGTCAGCATGAGGATGCCCTGTGAATATGATGATACCTGTGCCCCATCCCTGTCATCCATACCATCGATGCAGGGACAGGTTAATATGGTTCTGATGCACATGGTGACTGTACACCAGTGTACCACAGTCTTGCAGTGTAATATGTTGTAGGAAGTAGAGTGTGAGGCATATTTGGCAGGTAGTGTAGCCATCCAGCAATGATGCCTTTTAGCTGTAAGTAACACTGCTTGGTTGTGGTCTCTAAAATGATATGCAATTGTGTTGTAGGTGTACATGTGTCAGCATGACGATGGTCTGCAGTCATATTGCACAACGGGGTATGTCACTGTGCTGACACCATGGCAGTGACATATCTGGGGTTCAGTTGAACACATTTCACAGGTTACTATACTGGGTATTGCCTGTGTCACATGGACAGGTGGCCCACTGAGATGTATATACCCTGCAACCTGATATAGACCCATCCACATACATGCACACTGTTACTTGCCAACACTGGGACTAGACCCCTACCTAGCAATGTCTTGATACTGACATGTGTGGCTTACATTGCACAAACACTGCCTTAACCATTCTCTATCAAACAGACCTTGTTCTGCACAGCAACAAAATGAACAGTCCTTGTAGGTCTTGAACTCAGGACCCTTTACACTGAAGTCACAGCACTTAACCACTACGCCATGATGACTGTGGAAATAGTTGTTGTTTTACCAATATAGCGGTCATTACACATATTGCATAGTATTGAACAATTGCCTTTACTTCCTAGATTGTGCAGTCCTTGTTATTAATATGACTGTTGCATCACATATGTTGTTTTATCATAATGTACACATAGCAGATACCTATGGTGGGATACATGTGGGAGGGTATACACAACTGTGATGTTTACCCATGACAGGAATATGGTTGTATACATATCATAGGTGTATAGATGTCTACATGTATGCACACAGGTATACACATACATATGTCTGTATACACATCTGTATAGTGCTACATATATATGACCATGTGTATATCTCTTTGTATGTACATATGTATACATATCTGTACATATATATATATATATATATATATATATATATATATATATATATATATATATATATGGATATATATATGTATATATATATATATATATATATCTGTATATGTGTAGACATATATTGCTCTGTATATCTATATATGTCAATATGTATATGTGTAATCATATATATATATATATATATATATATATATATATATATATATATATATTACAGAGAGAGAGAGAGATATCTGGATAATTATATGTACAGATATTGTCACCATACGTCCTGGACATGGAGTGTAGCCCTACCCCACCTCCTTCGTAGTGCAAGGGGATGTCAGGTATGTATAACAGGTATATTAGTAGGGTCTATATTAGAACATCGAAAGTTTAATGGTTCGATTCACTAAAGGTCGACCTTTAATGATCGAACCATTAAAATTTCAAATGTTCAGAAAAAATAAATTAAAAAAAATCTAAAGGGTGTAGGCAGGGGGACAAGCCCACATGCACCCCCACACCTCCCTCTACTTAAATATACCGACTCCAGGACCGCACTACATTGAAGTAAACAGAAATCTCCCCTTATGGAGATTTCTGTTTACCCGTTCAATGTTCTGCACTTTCACTATTTTCATGTCAACAATGTCGGATTCGACATTGTCGGCTTTCGAGAATATAATAGGTAACCATATTAGTAGACTATTGCTACTGTCATTGGGATTGTCTTCACAGGCATGGTGTGTGTGTGGGAGGTTACATCTACTTTCCACATGTGTGTCATTGGCTACTGACAGACATCCTAAGGACATCATAGTAAAGTACCACTGCTAGCACGTAATGCCCCTCTGGACTGCAGCAGAGATATTGGCCAATATATGTGGACATTCTGAAACACTCTGCACAGTCCAGAGGTTTACATGGAACTCCTTAGTGCAAAACATGTGTACCATGCATGACAATATGGATATTAACAGCCATGTAGATGGGTATAACACATAACGACTGGTACACATATGCCACCATAGGCTATGCATTCACACACCCCTGTCTGGCCTGACACATAATAACCACTGGTACAGGGGTGCCATGGCCACATACTACTCACTAGATATTGACATACATCTGTACAGCATCCCACTGCTCTGTCTGACATACATGACTGTTAAGGGAGGCCCATTAGCAGTACATCCGGCAAGTATCTGCACATGGCATCTCACTGGATAAGTACACTAAGCTGCTAGGCATGTAACAATGCACTGAGCAGGCTACAGGCAGACTGGCTCAACACTGGCCTACATCTCCTATGGGGGAATGCACATGTACCTGCATATATAGCAGGCTCTACAGGCATGTCACAGCACAGGGTAAGATACACCTGTGTGAAAGTCCATAACGACAACCAATGTGAACACAGCCACAGTCACATATGGTAAGCTAGCATAATATTACAGTATATGAACTATCTGTTCAACACCATCCTCATATGTGCCACTCACAGACTAACCTTACATATACTGGGCTACTACATGGTTTGGTCTGCTGGCTGTCTTTGGTATCTGACATGTGTGTGTATGGCCCTACAAACATATAAGCCAATACGGTAACATACAGTGGAGCAGCATGTAACATCAGGACAGGACCTATAACAATGACATCTACCACAGTCCATACACAGGCTAAAGAACATATTAACAATGCATACACTGTCGACATTCACCATAGGTACACAGACCTCAGTACTGTACAAATGACCACAGAATGTCTAGGTTATGTCATCAAATATAACCCCTACTGTACATAACATGTGTAGCATTCTGATATCTCACTGGCTTGTTATCAGATATGATGACACTAATGATTGTGTACAGCACATATGCACCTCTTAATGCACGACATACGTACAAAGGTTGAAAGAGTTGTGGCTAGAAGCACATACACAGGGCCAATATTGACATGTTGCTGTGATAACCTCATACATTTACTGTTGTAACAGGGTTTGGTGCAACATAATAAAAATAAAAAGTCCCAACACAAACATGGTTTCACCGATTTAATAGCTCAAAACACAAAGACATTGGTTAGTACAAGCAACATTTAAATACCCCATCCCCTAACTGCTGACCAATCCACACTGGCCCATGTTGTGTACACAGATTATCAGCAGATGTGCCAGTCTTGGCCACCTGTGGCAGGAACTGGTAATGGACTGCAGGTTCCCTGCACCTACATTGATAGCATGCTAATGGCATTTGTTGTTGTCAGTGCATCTGTCCAAACAGGGCATGTTTTCAGGCATGGTATGTCCTTTGTGGTCACATGTGATGGCACCACAGGTGTTGCAGGTGTCCAGTGGGGAACATGGGGAAGGTGCATTGTCTGCATGTACGTGCTTATTGGACAGATGGACAGGGTGCCATGCCCTCTGTAACCCACTGCAATCACTTCATAGTTACTATCAGTGGCCAGTATGCTGTGTACTACCAAATATTGGCTATTGCCTAGGTGTGTGTGTGTGTGTGTGTGTGTGTGTGTGTGTGTGTGTGTGTGTGTGTGTGTGTGTGTGTGTGTGTATGGGACATAGGTTGAGAGTGTGGGGTTGCTAACTGTAAACTGGTTGCAGGAAGGAAGGCACCAAACACAAAATGTAAGAACAAGTAGTTTAATCCAAAATGAAGCACGTTTCATCACAGTAAATACTGTGACTTCTTCAGATAAAAACAACATTGAGAGCATGCCCTTAAGTAGTCAGTGAGCAGTAGTTAATTAGTTAGATAATTAATCAATATTAGTTAATCAGTTCATTTCATTCTTCTTGACAACAAATTGCAAACTAGTACTCATAGAAACTACCATGTCACCATGTCATGGTGCCACTATGGGTGTCTATTGTCTGCTGCCATAACATTCAGCCACTCAATTCCCATGCATGCTCAAATCCATACCATAGATACAGGTAACAACACATTCTACTCCAGTCAGCAATTGGTAGGTTGATTGACTAACCTTGAGGGTGTGCCAGACTTGTGGATGGTGCTGGAGGGCTGTCTATGTTGGATGCACATAGTACACTCCCTATACATGGTTGAGCACAGGTAGTGTCATGTTTGGCATCCCTTTTACTGTATGTGCGAGTCAAAGAGAGGTGTCATTCCCTAGGTCTCTACTGTGTCAGTGTATGTGCTATGTGTTGTCTCTTTACAGCAGCCTTGGCATACTGGGCACACCTCCATCTGCCTACTGGGGCAGGCTCAGGTTATTCCTCCTCCATGTCACTCTGTGCCTGTGCAGGCCTTGGCATTGGTGAGGGGCTGTTTGGCCCTGCCCCATGCTTTTTCTGCTGCAACTGTTTCCGCAGGATCATATTGTGTAGCATAGCACATACTATTACAATGTGGGTACATGTAGCTGTGGGCACTGCAAGGCTCCACGGGATGTGTCCAGACACTGGAACCATGACCTGAGCATCCCAAATACACACTCTATTATAAGTATGGTCTGTGCATGTGCCTCATTATGGCATTCTTGTTCAGGTGTGTGTGCATTTCTGATGGGTGTCATCAGCCATGGCTCCAGTGTGTAACCAGCAACCCCACTAGATGTCCGTAGGGGATGTCCCCATTGGCAAATCTCTGGTACAGCTGCATCAGATGCCATATGTGGGAATTGTCATAGCTTCCAGGGCAGCCAACACACACATTCATTATAATGCCCTGGGCATCACATACCACCTGGCAGTTGATGGAGGGGATGCTCCTGCAGTTGATGTAGGCCCTACCCTGATCACCGGGTGGTGCTTTGATGCACATGTGCATGCAGTCTATAGCACCTACTACCTCAGGGTAAACTGCTATTTGGTGGAAGAGACACATGTTGCAGGTCAACACCTCACGGGTGTTGAGGAATTATATGTGCTCACTGGCATGTGCTGACATGGCATCCAGGAACTGGTGGAATACTCTGGATGCTGATGCCTGTGAGAGCTCCATGGTATCCCCAATTGAGCTTTGGGAGGTACCTATGGCTAGTATTCCTAGGCATACACATACCTTGGTATCCACTGGAATGGGTTCCCCTCGGTCAGTTTGGTGTGTCAGGTGTGGCAGGCACAGCTTAACAATTTGCTGTAGGAGGTCTCTGTCCACCCTATAGCACTCCACTATCTCCAGCTCATGTAGCCCCTGGTAGGTTACCCTGGGTCTGTACACTCTTCTCCATCTCCTCACTGTGGGTTGATCAGCAGCATTCACATCCTCACCACCCTCAGCCTCTTGCACATGTTGTTCTATGTTGCCTGCTGCAGCCCTTCTTATTTTGTAGGTTTGTTTATTAAAATTTCCCTGCTTGTATACACCAGTGGTGTAGAGTGTGGGAAAAACCAGAGGGGAAGGTGTTTGCTTAGTTTATAGTAGTGTTCTGGGCTGAGCTGGTCTGCTGCCTGTGTAAATTGGCTGATTCTGATACATTTCACCTGCCAGCTAAGCTAGTTCTCCTTGATTACCTTCCTACTGCTGTTTTCCCTTCCCATTGCCTTCCTGTTTAAGCCTGTGTGCATGCTGCACAAACAGAGTGCACAAATGTGCACACTGCTGCTATTTCCTGGTTTAACCTCTTTTTTCTTCCTGTAAAACCCAGTGCATGGCGCACACACCCGCTTAAGCTTTGTAAAGAGTGCTACGCAAGTTTAGACACACCCCCTAGCTTAGCTGTGCTAAACTAGAAGCAACCCGAGCCACAGGGCTCCAATCTTCTTGCAGTATGCCTGACACACACCCCCATGATGTCACCTACCTCATAGGCATGCACCAAGCTATTCTTACTCTTACACTGTTGGGACCTGACTCACATGCTGGGGAAAACTGGGATTCACTATTCTTCCCCTCATTTGCATAGGATTGCCTGCTAATGCATAGTTACATGTCTCACACTGAGCCTCCCCCTTAGCAACCACTACTAACTGGTCAGGTTGTCTTCTGGCTGCCATTGACTTGCATGGCAGAATAGTGATTTTAGTTAGACTGCTTATTTTAGGTTTATTTTATTATTTTCCCCTGATCCCATTTGCGTGCCGCTGCCCTATGCTTAAACAGCCGAGATTGGCTAAAAAAAAATAAAAGTTGATTTTTGTATTGTTTTTTATGTTTGCAATGCCATTGGCCTTATACTTGGCCATTGGCATGCTTACTACATGATATGCAGCCATTATTTGGAGCTGTCATAGCTTCGTTTTGGATTTTGCATAAATGTACTTGGTTGCTAACTGAGTACATTTCTGTAGATAGCACTAGTACTGCACGGACTGTTGAAAGTTCCTGGATTGCAAAATCACCTCATTTGCATATATTTCTCCTGCAAATGGGCTGATTTGCATACCAGGGCTTAGTCCATGCAGGATTAGTGCAGGAGATCTTGTGCACACCCCTGCAGGTTGTTCCTGGATTGCACGGCAGACATATTGCCTGCTTGAGCTCCTGCACCGATCTTGCACTCTGTGCAAGCTTTTGAAAATCTGGCGAAATGTCTAAATAATGGTGCTCCTCCTAGAATTGTCTTATCCATCACCTTAGAAACCTCCTATCTTCATTTTCTTTTTACAGCAGAGGTTCAACAAGTTTCGACCCGTTAACCCTGTGATTTAATTTATAGGTCCTTATTTACTGCTAACCAAACTGTGGTCTGGTTGTACTCAACTCATATGCTGAATCTATACTGTTTGGTGTCACTTGAGCACTAAAACCAGCCATCTTACATTACAGAGTCTCCATGCACCCCTATGGCAGAAGTGTCTAGCTTAAGACCCATCTGAGTTGGAGATTGCCAGATTAAAGGCTCTATGAGGGGATTTTCTATTGGTATATTGTGCTGGAACTGTTTAAATTAATTTGTATTTAAGCACTGTGTTTTCTAGTAGCTGTGCACTGTGTATCTGGGATTATGGCTGCCTTGTATAGAAGCAAACACCTAGAATCACATTTTTTCCCCTGAACATCACTCAGTGAAGCTCTCCCAGGCTTCCCAGCTGCTCTTTGGGCAACTCGGTTGAGCACTGCTGCACTGCAGACAGCTCAGCTAAGCACTGTAAAGTATCACCCCACTTTCTTCACTCATCTTATGTAGTGTCGTTATGGTTCATTATTTAAATTCTGATTTTAATACAGTAGAAAGGAAGTGACACAAGACACCAAGGCACAAGCTTCAATGCTTTATGTTTTAAAAGATCAAAATATTAAAATGAATATCTACTTACAAGCATTAAAATTGTTTTCACTGCTCACTGAAAAAGAAACTCCAACTTCTAACAGAGCAGCTAACTGTTCAAATTAACATAATGTAGGCAATGACTCAGAAAATGCCCAGTGCAGGCCAAGTCTATGATGATTTAAGTTAAGTTAACTCACTGCAGGCACTAGCATTAATATGACCAGTCCATGCTAATTCTTGCTAATGAGTCCAATTCTATTGTTAGTTGATGGTCATTTTATAGTCTCGTATAAACAACAAGTCCAAAAAGGTCAAAATGATAATCAAACTGATGATATTTAAAGGTCATGACAATTTTAGACAGATGGTGTTTAGAATTTACAAATCATTTCCTAAGTTGTAAACAAGACTGGTTTTCTACCTTCAGTCCCCCTTTAAACTTCTCCCTTTAAAGAGCAGTTAACCACTATCCAGTGGTTGTTTCCCTTATCATACTGGTAAACATCTCAATTAAAAGGTCAATGCACCTTACTTCAGTAAACAAGTTTTGCCTTGTAGCATGCTTTTATCATATTTCTAGCACATTCCAACTCTTTCCATAAACAGTCTGTACAATTTAATATTATTGCTATTATTTGCTATTATTTGGCCATATGCAGGAGTGAGGTAGTCAAGGCATCTAGAGGTCAGAGTAGGCTGTTTGTGCCCTTCACAAGTGTTCCCCTTGCTAATCCCACAGCAATAGCTGATCTTTTGCCATCCCCAAACCAATAATTATCTGCTGCTATGGGCAATCAGTTTTCTAACACTTCTCCAGACAGGCTGATTGACATGGGCATCCTGAGACAATGTTAGAATTACCTCATGTATACTGACAACTACCTGCTCATAAAGTAAACAAATACAATATGAGACATATGTCACTATGGGTCTACTTTCATAGACCGAAGCGCCACTTTACCGACACCCGGAAGACCGAGACGGAACGACCGAACAGGTAGGTTACCGAAAACGCGATATCCCGACGGCTGAGAGACCGACAACGGCAGCGTGTGAGCGCGATACGGTAAGTGTGCGAAAGTGACAGATGTAGTATTGGGGAGCGGACAGGTAAGTGTACGATACTGAGGGATTTTAGGATAGTGTGTGGAAAATGTGAGCGTGCGGTGGTGTCGGACTAAGGGTTCCGGTGAGGTAAGTGTGTGGAAGTGACGTAGAGCTGTGTAGGGTAGTGTTAAGTGTGTTAGGGTTAGAATGCGGGTGGAGTGAGTGTGCGATAGTGATGGGCTGAATGTTTTAGGGTGTGTTAAGTGAGTTAGGGTTAGGGTGCAGGTAGGGTGAGTGTGCGATAGTGACGGTGTTGGGGTTTAGGGGTGTGTTAAGTGAGTTAGGGTTAGGGTGCAGGTAGGGTGAGTGTGCGATAGTGACGGTGTTGAGATTTAGGGGTGTGTTAAGTGAGTTAGGGTTAGGGTGCGGGTTGGGTAAGTGTGCGGTAGTGTCGGACGTTAGGGTTAGGGTTTAGGTTAAGGTTAGTGGATATGTTGTTGTGTGCAATGTGTATTTGGCATTTTTTGTGTCGGTGTTTTGGTGTTCGGTATGTTGAGTTGTCGGTGTGGTGTGTTGTCGGTTGTTTGGGGTGGGGAAAATGTGTGTCGGTGATTCGTACGTTCGGTCTATGAAAGTAGACCCGTCACTATACCATGAAACCTTAATCAGTTCTCTTGTAACAATAAACAAGACATCCAGAAGATTGTCAGCTCACACACCTCTTCTCTCTCACAAGATAAAGTCAAAACACATAAACCCATATATGCAGAGGTGCTCACCAAAAGCTTACCAAAAGACCAGAGACCTCCCAAATGCAAACAACGCTCACTGGTACATGAACAAAATAATAACATGTATAACAGTGTCAGCAATCAAGATCAAGCCCCTAAGGCAAAACACTTCAAAACCAAATTTCCTGTAGGCAACTCAATAGTGAGACTCACAGACATTCTTCTCACCAGGCTGAACAAGGAGAAAGTCACAGTTAGCTGCCTGTTGGGTGAGAGGATCCACCAAGTCATGCATGCACTCAAGTAACTCAGCAGCAATTACTGTTATGACTCAGTCATAGTACATGTTGGAGTGAATGACTTGTGATGTGCTTCTTTGGACTATATGAAGAGAAACATGATAGAGCACTCAGATTATGTGTGCCAGGCAGGTATGTCCCTAGCACTAAGCAGCATTCTACCTTCACCTAGGATGATGCCACAGAACTGCAAAAAATGATTTGAGTTTTACAACTGGCTTCATTCCTGTTGTCACTCCAAGGAGATCCAATATCTGTCAGCCTGGGAAACCATGGTCGACAGACCTCAATGTTTCACCAGAGATAGCCCTCACCTGTCTCCTCAAGGGTTTATGGTATTGGCAAAGACACTTTC
Source organism: Protopterus annectens (assembly GCF_019279795.1). Taxonomy (NCBI): domain Eukaryota; kingdom Metazoa; phylum Chordata; order Ceratodontiformes; family Protopteridae; genus Protopterus; species Protopterus annectens. The sequence goes on along the minus strand of NC_056731.1, from coordinate 817,546,891 downwards.
CTCTCCCATAGAGCCTTTTTTAGGCTATGTCAAAACAACAAAACTTTCAGTGTAAAGAAACCCACTACAGACAAACTCAGGGTCATGCTGCTTAATGCTAGGAGCCTAAACAGTAAGCTGCACTCCTTGAAAGCACTCCTCACCTTGGAAGATAATGACATCTCTGCAGTCACTGAGACTTGGTTCAAGGCCATACAGAGTACCCAGGCCATGCAGGGCTAAAACACCTTCCACATGTTCAGACACCCAAACAAGTGTGAAAGAATCAAAGGTACCGGTGTATCTATTTTCATTAAATCCAAATATACCTCATAACTGGTGAAACAGTATGATTCTCTTCAGCTACTTTAGATCCAAATAACTATTGGCAAAACACCCTACCATATCATAGCTAGCTACAGGTCCCCCACCATGAGCCAGGATAAACAAACTCCTACCTTGACTTGCTTGAATCACTCAGTATACAGCCAAACACCTTGGTCATGGGAGACTTCAACTACCCATCCATCAATTGGGTGGCTTGCATAAGCACAAACATGACCATACTGAGGTTCCTGGACTTTGTTAACTCATACACACTGGAACAGTTAATCTGCACCCTAACAAGGGAACAAGGTGCTCAAATGTCCTAGACCTAGTACTTACCAACATGGGGAGGGGGCTACTGCACTACCCCCAGTGTGCTGCCCTTCCTAGCTAAGTCAGCCCATAAATCTGTCTAGTTTGAAGTAAAGATCAGACCTGACACCACCAGAGGAGCAAAAAAAATAAAATAAAATAAAACAAAAAAATGTCTCCAAAGCAAAATATCACCTCCTAAACAACGGTATAAATGGTTTCAAAGCCCCTGCTAACACAGGCAACAACGATTACTATGAGGAGAAATACACAAATGCCCTACATAGACACTTAAGCAAATGTATTGACTTGGCAGTACCTGACAGGTCCTCTCACAAAAACAATTCACCCTGGTGGACTGCAAATATCAATGTTATATAACAAAAAAATAAATTGGTATCTAAAAACGAGAAGGAACATACTCAAGAAAGGAAGATTACCCTTTACAGCCTAAACAAACAAATCAGAAACCTTGTAAAGTACTCTAAAGCAAGTTATGAAACTAGAGTGGCATCCCTAGCGAAAGACAATCATAAGGCATCTTTAGCTACTTCTGAAACCTCAAAGGGAATACACAGCTGTGTGCTCAACTTACAGAAATACCCATCTGTGTGCTGAACGTATAGGAAAACATAGTTGTGTGCTGAACTTATAGGAATACCCAGCTGTGTGCTGAACTTATAGGAATACCCAGCTGTGTGCTGAACTTATAGGAATACCCAGCTGTGTGCTGAACTTATAGTGGATGATACAACTCACACAGAACCTGAAGAAATGGCCAACCTACTGCCTGACAGATTTGGCAACAATTTCACCCCCTGTCCCCACCAGCCATATCCCATAACATTCCTGACACTTGTCCTCTACCGTTTATCTCCAAAGTATGAGTCATTCATGCACTCTCCAAGGCCAAAAATATGGCATCTATGGGACTAAATAACAACCCAAGCTGCATACTAAACAATCTAAAACAAGACCTAGCAGAACCACTTAGCTGTCTCTTTAACCACAGCCTGAGCACTGGTTTGTGCCCGAGGAGTGGAGGTCTGTCAACCAACCCTGGGAGCTATAGACCCATTAGCCTGACCAGCCTTATCTGCAAGGCCGTGGAAAGAATCATCATGAACCTTATCAACCAGGACATTGTGAACCTTCAACTCTTGGCCCAACCCGGTTTGGTATCATCAAGGATAGATCTTGCTTATTAAACCTGGTGAACTTCTTTGAGAAAGTCATAAAAGCCCCAGATGAGGGTAAAGCAGTACACACCACCTATCTTGACTTGGCCAAGGCATTTGACACAATTTCTCACTCAGGGATCATTGAGAAACTCCCCAGCTGGGTGTCAAAGCATTCATCACTAGATAGGTACCAAACTGGCTCACAGATAGAATGCACACTGTTAAAGTTGGGGAACCCACATCCACCAGTAGACTGGTTGTCATTGGTGTACCACAAGGATCTGTACAGAGCACTCTACTGTTTGGAAACGTGCAGTCAAAAGTTGATGGCCTATATACTAAGTTTGCAGATGACTGTAAACTGGGTGCATTCATAGAGTCCCCCAAAGACATCAACAAATTACAGAAGGGAATGACACAGACAAACAATGGGTTCCAGGCTCATGGACTTAAAATAAATACAACAAAATGCCTCCTTATCCCCTTTGGCAGAGAAATAGCCCATGCTAGTCACCATATAGACAGCATCCCTCTAAGCTCAAATACAGTGGTGTGTGGCTTGGGAATGCAGGTTGATAGCAATGTAAAATTTGATCACCATGTGTCCACAGTAGTATTGTAAACCTTCTACACTGCCCATCTCATATGGAAAGCCTTCTACACTGCCCATCCCATAAATAAAGACATCACATCCAAGACCAGAGAGGTCATTACTCTGCTGTACTTGGTCTTTATCATACCATTGATTGAGTACAATGCACCCTTCTGTATGTACCTTACCAGACACCTGTAGCAGTTGGAGAGACCACAGAGGTTTCTAACCAAGAGAAATTCAGGGCCTCTAAGACATCACCTACATGTAAAGACTGAAAGCCCTATAACGTACTCTGTTATCATACAGGTTGCTGAGTGGCAACCTGTTATTGGCCTACAGAGCAGTCTCTGACCCTGCTCTAATGGAAGTGCTGCACATCCACAAATCAAATAGGACAAGAGTCACTCACACCAGAGATTTCAACTTAGCCTGCAAAATTAATGGAACTTGTGCAAGAGACAGATATGTCTCTCAGAGATTGCCTCTCCTCTGGGCTAAGCTCCCAATTCATGTGAAGCACAGCTCCTCAATGACCCTATTTAAACACAACCTTGACAGTTGGATGGGAAACCCCAAATTTACCCTGGGGGTGGCATCTATGGCCCTCATGGATACTGACACTTGATGCTGATCATAGTATTTATCTGCAAACAATGACCATTTTACTATGATCAGCTAAGGTACTCAGGGTTTTCACACGGCCAGCCTTGTAAAGGCCCTGGGGCTATTAGCCTAGTAACCTTCTATGAATCTATGAACCTATAAGGAATCAGATAAAAATATGTCATGAAGTTTGCTTTCACTGATAGTTCTTACAGTTTGTTTTATTATTGATGATTGTAGCTGTATCTCTTTAGACACAAGGTTTGGATTCAAAAATTAAATGGAATGCTGTGTAGCATTAGTTAAATAAATTATCTGTTGATGTAGTGTTTCTTCAGGAATGTAAGTTGGTTAACTGATTTATGAGGCTGCTAAACAGTTTTACTTAGTATGACTATTATGCTAACCTGCATGTGTGCAACACGGCTGCATTAGCAATATTGGTTCAAAGCCACTATGTTGCTCTCTTAAAGAGAAGAAATCTGTGCAAGATGGTAGAGCAGTTTTGGACACATTTGATACAAGCCAAAGATCCCTTACCTCAGCCAATATTTATGGCCTGAACATCAACCATCCCTCTCTCTTCAGGGAGATACTTACCTTTTTGCTACCTAGGTTTGCTAATTCTACCCTATTAATATGGGGCACTTTCACATGACACTTGACTCAGTTAGGAATTGAGCACTCCCCCCCCCCCCCCCAAGCAGAAAGGCATTCAAAGACACAAAAAGTCCTTAAGCAATATATGTAGCGTATGAGTTTAGAGGATCTGAGCAGGCATCTACACCCTGATGAAGAGGGATATACTTTTATCACCATAGATTCTCTATAGGCTAGACTACTGATTAGAGTCAAAGGACATTTTATCACAGATTATCCATGCTGACATTGTCATGGCACCTTTTATTGATCATGCTGCCATAATGTGCTAAATTTCAGACCTAGCTCTTACTAACAAGGTCAAGTCATGGAGGGCTGACACCCCTCATCTTTCTGTATAAGAGCTAAGTAAAAGATATACATACCGGGTTACAATTTTTCTTAGACAAAATCTGCTTGGATCCTTCACCGTGTTGGAGCCTAAGCTCAGCAGCTAAAGTAAAACTTGTGGTGAAATTAAATCTACAAGTTAGCAGTCTTAAAAAGCAAGTGGATTTCTTATTTTTGCATTAAAGACAAACTAGGTTTTGGGATCGCAAGACTTTGCAGTGCTACAAGTTAGCCCATAAGGAATTTTATAAACTCAAATGTACAAATCTTTGCCTTAGGCATCTCTGGATATATTTGTGGATTAATGGTAATGGCCCATCTAAATTCCTGTCTTTTCAGACATGCTGCAGGCATTTGTAAACACTGTCTCTAAGCTGTGTGATCCAAGGAAATTAGGATGGTAACTAGGGCAGAAAACATTGTGTTATTTGCAAAGTACTACCAAACTTTATACAGTTAGATGACAGACAATAAAAGGAAAGGAAACCAAGTGAGAAGACAGTTTATTAAAAAGGCTCCGCTACCCACAGTATATCCACAGCAAGCCACTCTTTTAGAGAAATGAAATGAACTATTGGAAATACAAGGTGATATTTACTAATTGCAGTCTGGCAAAACTCCAGGTCCAGATGAATTCCTATCTGAAGTGTATAAGGCATTATGTACCACACTGCTGGAGTCGCTACACTCTTAATACCATTAATATCAAGGTAAAGGCTGGGTTCATCACCCTTCAACTACTTTCTTAATAGTTGTTCTTCCCAAGCCCAGCACTAGTTACTAACTATAGGCGAATGTCTTTAATCAGTGTTAATGCTACATATGTGCTCCCTGAACCAACTGTAGCCTTTTTGTCCCCAGTGCTTCAGTGTTATCAAATATATAGTGTCTAGTCCTTTTCTTCTATATCGTGGTACACGCCAAGGATGCTCACTATTGTCTGCCTTGGTTTTAATAGAAGTCGAGCCCCTAAACAACATTCTGAGCAGCCCAAGCATGTTGTTAGAATAGAATCTGGTGGGCACTGAAAACCAAACCATATTCTCTGAAGATGACTGCATGGTGCTTTCTCAAAGGCCTAAACAATATCCATAAACCCTACTGGACATATTAGCAGAATTTCATAAAAACAAATCTGAGGCTTTTGCCATTAGGTCTACTGCACAAACATTGCATCGTAGTTTAGAGGAATCAGCATTTAAATGCTGCAACCAAGCCTCAAATATTTGAGTATTTTGCTTCACCCTGACCCTCATGAACCCTTGTAGAAAAATGTCTTTATAAGTCCATTCATGGTATAAACTCCATTTGCAATTGATGGGGAGAATATCAGTGGTCAGGATGATGATAGTGCCATTATTTTATTATTTGTATCACCACATCCCAGACTTGAACAAAAATCTCTGGTCATAAAACAATCATTACTTTCTTACTTAATCTGGAATAATCACAGACAAGGAATCCGCTCTTGGACTGGTAGGGTACCTTAGCATTATTTTGCCTTTCTGATATCTGATTGGTGCTTATACAGCAAGGCTTTTATGTTTTTGCATTTAATTAATCAAGACAGGAACAGACCTCTGATCTGGACTAGGATAGAAACTGCCATTTTTGTGATCATTTGGTTTGAAAAAACCTTCCCAAAAATCTGCAGAATTGGCATCAGCTGGATGAAATATGGTCAGCCATCAGAACATTAACTGAGCTTCTCCCATATTTGAGTATTTGGCGATCACTGACCCCATTATGGAGCTGTGCCATGCATAGAACAGCTAACAACCCAATTAAAGTGGAGGGCTGGAACAATAAGAGTATCTAGTGGTCAAGTGATACTGTACAAGAAGTTGAAGGTAAAAGAGTGTTTGCAGCCTTTAGCTACCTTCAAAACAAAAGTAATATTTTAGTTAAGGACCATTGAAAATGTCAGTCAATCTGATAATTCCCCTTTAAAACATAAGTTAGGGTTACCATTCTTACCTGTTTTGACTAATGCATCAGATACAGTTGCAAAACAGTGGACTATAAAGATGGAAGTACTTTTTGAGTATCTGCTTTGAAAGGGTGTAAGGAATGCTAAAACTCTTTGCAGCAAATGTTAGTTTTTCGTATCTTGACTGCTTCAAGCATTAATGTCTAGACAGTATTGCCTTTTAACCCAATCTAGAACATCACCATATATCTATGAAAAAATAACCCTTTTTTGGCTTTGGGGCTATTGGGTTTCATGGATTGAATGGTAGTATGGATGTCTCCAAAACCCAACCTTAATACATGTGGATAAAAGAAATGGACCTTATCCATACAGTTTGGGCTTTAACCCAGTTTTAGCAGTATAGACTAAAGTTACGATACTGTCAGAGAATGTGCCAGGTGATATGGTTCCCTTAAGTTATTCATTTTTTTCTATATTTGACACATAAGTATCTGTTAACTAAATCCCAAGCTTTTAAGTTCTGGTTAATGAATGTCTCATCGGTGGTTAGAACTTATATTGTAGATGAATGAAAAATCCTTCTAAATTGTCATTTAAGAAATTAAAGCAGCGTCTATGCAGAGTAGGCTCTTTAGAGGACTTCTGCACAGAACCTGCAGAATATAGCCCTCCACAAAGAATGCCTTCCCTATTAATAAAGGTGTTAATTACTATTTGATATGAAAATTCTGCCATTGCACATTTAACTTTTTTTTGTGCTAAGCTTTTGCTACAAATTATTCAATCAATATTTGTCTTCAATGTACCCTTCCTACATGTATAGACCCACTTTCTAATATTTACATATCTCCCTTCTTCAGCAAACCTAAAACATTCTTCTTCCCGAATCCTTACATCTTCCCTTCAACCTACATTTGAAATTCTCAGTCCACATTACTCAGGCTAAATAGTATTAATGTTCAGCAATAAATGTAAGTCCATTTTATAAATATCTCTAGAATCTCTTTCACCTTCAGTATTAGCATACATGTTGCCTAGCCTATAATGTCTCATCATAGATTCAATCATATATTAATATCCTATCAACTTCTACTGTCACTACTGCCAGAATTTTCTTCCCTTGCAAAGAGCAATACTATCCCTCCATCACACAAAGTTTTATCATTTTCATATTTTACTTTGCCCTAGTCAAAATTTCCACTGGTAAGTATAAATGCCACCTCTGGTCTTCCCCCTGAAAATTGGCTATGATTGCCGGTACTGATCTGGTCAACAATAAATGAATTATTTTGCATGTTTCTAAAATGTATTTCTTAAAATCCATTTCATAAATATATATGTCATGATTCATGATGCAGTCATAATCTATTGTAGTATACAGAGTTACATTTTACAGGCAATGAAACCATTTTTGTTTGTTTTGTTGTTTCTGTTGTTTGAGCTTTAGTAGTCATCTCTGTGAGCATACAGCTGCCATTTTGCTATGATTTATGCAACTGTAAATAACAGCTATTGTGGCATATGAACCTCAGAATAACAAGATTGCCGTTTACATATTCCAGTATTTGTGGTGTACAAATATTTACTTATGTTTTTAGCACACTGTATAAAAATGGCAGATTTAGAAGAATTTGCATGATTGATATGTATTTAGGATCAGTGTAGCGGTTCTTCAAGAGGTGCTGTACCTAACAGGGAGAAGCTGGTCTGGCTTATGGGTGAAGTTGGCATGTCCTTCTTGCATCTGGTGCAGATGTTCCAGTTTCTTTTCGTCTTCCAAAGACAGGCAGTTCTTGTATTGTTGCTAACTAAATGATGTGCATATTCACATGCAGTGTGCTAGTGAATGAGAGACTGTATTCTGAGAAAGACCATTACTCTGCCCAGAGTGGGTTTCCATGCCTCACTGACTGCTAAGACAGGCCCTGTCATACCATGACCCTGTTAAGAATTTTGAGTGGATTGATAGATAGATAGATAGATAGATAGATAGATAGATAGATAGATAGATAGATACAATCAGACAGACAGGTATGTGAAAGTAATCATCCATATGTATGTTTATGTCTGTGTAACTGTGTGTGCACGTGTGTGTGTGTGTGTGTGTGTGTGTGTGTGTGTGTGTGTGTGTGTGTGTGTGTGTGTGTGTGTGTGTGTGTGTATATATATATATATATATATATATAGGTCTACTTCATGTGGATAGATAGATTGATAGATAAATGCACAAACCTGTGCTCACACACACACACACACACACACACACACACACACACACACACACACACACACACACACACACACACACAAGCACATAAGCACATATATATTATGATTTGCCTTCATATGGTGACCCAACATGTATGTTGACATCCTGAAGGTAATCCACTCTACATCAAACTGAATCTTCGACAACCAAGTGTGCATGTGCTGAGAATGAACCTCTGTACATGCACCTTTAAAACATTGTTTTTTGCAGAACCACCCCCCGCACACACACACACTTCCCCGCTAATTGTACTAACTCTGAGATAGCACACGCCCAGGGGAAAAGGAATATTACCATATGTGGGATTGTCAATCTTCCACACCTGTTGCCTTCTGTATAATTGACCAGACATAGTCGATTAAACAGATGTCAACCGAACTCCATGTCGACCAAACTAATGGTGCCCATGCATATATATATATATATATATATATATATATATATATATATATATATATGTGTGTGTGTGTGTGTGTGTGTGTGTGTGTATTGCATAAAATATAAATAATTAAAAGATGTTTATACTGATTAAAGATATGGGGAAGATACTATAGTGGTCAAAAGGTGGAAAAGTGGTAATTCATGATATTTCTAAAACTTTTGTCAGTTTGATCACAGACATGGAAACGTAGGAAAATTTGGTTTTGCTGAAAACATATACATACTCAGATGTGTATAAGCTAATTTTTGGGTTAGAACAGTGATTGGTTGGTTGGGATAACATAAGGAGAAAAGGTGTTAGACCAGAACACCATGCATTCAGTATAAAAATGTAAAAAAAAAATGAGAAAGCAGACACAAGTGCCATTGTTTTTGACATTGGCTAAGATGTTATCAGTCAGCTAGCTCAAACTGAAATAGACCTATTTATGTCTTTGCCTTCCAATGTACTTGGACAGCTATGAATGTATATGGATGTATGATAATTGCTAATGATAGCTGTTAATTTCATGGCTCTGTAAAGTGCTTGTTATACACTTATCATTATATAACACCACTGAATTGCAAATATTTTTACCTTCTAAATTTGTATGGTATTCATGTTAATAATTCTTGTTTTTGAGAATGTGCATATTGCAGCCACTGTACTGCATAGAATAAGAAAATGACAACTGTATGTTAAATTTGAAACTGCCTATCTGACCTGGCTCATGCCTGAAAATGGTCTGATGGGCAGACAAAAAAAAAAAAAAACAGTCAACAAAATTAATAAATAAATAATGATATTATATAGCCAAATGTATTAAAATTCCTTTAGTCATTCCATATGCAGATTAACTGGTACTAGTAGCAAACAGAAAACTGTGGATGCAAGAGGTAATTATAATGAAGTTAGAAGAAGTAGGATTGCACCTAAGTAAAAGAAAAATATTAGAAATTAGGGAATGAAATAAAGATGGGGATTTATTTTTCGAACCAAAACTCTCTACCTCAGGGTAGTGTATGGGTAGAAGAAACATGCAAATAAAGAACAGAACAACATATTAAAATATATAGGAAGAGAACATTCATGTTGTCATTTCATATGTTCATAGGTACAGCTAAGGGGACCAGTGAGAATCTCATCCATGTTTCTCAATACTAATGGGAGATTAATGATTTTCTCATTAAGGATATTATCCAAACATATCCCACATAAAAAAAATTACAGTCAATCATCCAGTCATCAAGACTGAGTCCAAAGATTGCCATGAAGGTACTCTGCCTAATCTCTAAGGGAAGCCTATTCCAAAAATGGGGGCTACATTGGCTTAAGTATCTGTCATACCAGATGATATTATTATGGCAGTATAGGTTTAAGTCTCTAGAGCAAATGTGCATATTCCCACCAGTTCTGTCAAAGTGAAGAAGTTTAAAAAGTGCAGGGTCATTTATAACTGATATACTAACTAGAGGCCCCACCCCTTAGTAGTCTATATGATACTGAGCAATTAGAGTAGCCAAGGGTTCTAATACCCAACTTATTTTGGGACAGAAATATTGATATTCCTAGAGTTTTATAGTGATGTGCATTCGGAAGGAGACACTATATTCAATGATTGGCCTGATAAGAGAGAAATAAAGTTGGACTATAATTTCTTACGAACTTAAAGAAATAACCCAAATAATATATTGCGGAAGATGAAAGTATTTTCTAACCATGATAGAGATATGGTGGTCATAGGAGAGTTTGTCAACATTGATATACAAGTCTCAAATGACTGTGTTAAATTTAAGTGGTATGATAACTATATGTATATGGTAATGGTGCAGTTACCAAAAAAAAAAAAAAAACTATACTGCATTTCTTAGGCTTTTCAATAAGCCCATGATTAACACACTACACCAATCATTTGGTTAATACAATCCTTGCTGAAGAATTTGAGAATAAGAATAGGATTTGATAACACCCGCCAGTCTGTAACCATCAACAAAATTGGTTAGCCAAAGCCCCTTTATATCTTATGTCAAAGAGGAGAGGGTCCAGAACAGAGGCTAGTGGGGAATTGCAAGAGATTTTTTTTTTATCTAGAGGACATATACCCCACATTAACAGTATGGGTGCTATCATATAAACAGTTAACTGCCCAACAAAATGTGTATGTGTATGCTTATATGGATTAGTACTGAGTTGGGAGAATTTGCCAATAAACTCAGCAAAGGGGATGGTGTCCAAAGCCTTACCAAGTTCCAGGTAGGCAACATGGAGTTTGTGGTCTTTACCCATGTCCTCAGTAAACCTTTAAAGAGTACAACCAGGCTGAGCAAACATGATCTGATTTTTTCAAAGACAGAATGGTGTGCATCTGGAGATACATGATCACCTACATCATTGTTTATTAGTTCAGCTATACTAGCCTTGCAAATAATACCAGTAAAGCAAATAGCCTTTTAATTCACAGAGTTAGCAGAGGGAAGAGCTTTATGCAAGGGTACAAGAGCAGCTAGTTGTTCTCAACTTCTCAGGCATGTAAGCAGTAGAGAAACAGGTTAAAGAAGTGATGAAAGGGCTTGCTATGTGGAATTTAACACCTCCCAGCAGACACTCAGGGATATTATCAGGACACACAGAACTGATCTTTTTAGTTTTGGAAAGTGCTGAAAGAACATGGACAAAAGTAATTTCCAGACAGGATGTCTGAGGGGAAAGGAAACTGAGGTGAATGTGTGTGGGGATAAGAAAAAAGTTTATTTACTAAATGGAAATTTAAAGGGGATGACTATATATTTAATCTGTGTTTATATTTGTGAATCAGAAGGGAAAAAGCTCTGAGATATTGTTTCATTTTTGGGAGTAGGGCCAAAAAAATAAAAACATAAGTGAAGTTTAGGTTTGTTAAATCTGCTTTTGTGGTAATTTATTATTCATACCTCACAATTGTATAGATTTTTGCAGAATGTCCAGCTTTTTGTCTCATATTTTTAATCCTTTTTTCATTATTTTTTCCTTGCAAATCAGTGGCAAATCATTAAAGACTGAAGTCAGAAAATAATAACAGATATTTGAGTTTCAGACTCCATGCCCTTCAGAAAATTCATGCTAATACAAAACCTGTTATTCTAAGTTTGTAAGAACAATATTTAACAATTGTTCCTACTTTGGGCTTTTGTACCAAAATATGTAATATGTAAGAAGATGACAGTTGTGTGTGTGTGTATATATACATATATATATATATATATATATATATATATATATATATATATATATATATATATATATATATATATATATATATATATATGTATGTATATATATATATATATATGGGTCTACTTCATAAGATCGACAGACAAGTTGATCGACAGTCATTTGGTCGACAACCAGTATTCAAGGCACTTAACAGGGATTTGCACCCCTCCCCAATGATGTGTGACCCTGGAGTTGATATATATAGTTAGGTGGGTGTGAGGGCACAGCCCCCCACCTATTTTCATTTAAAATGTGTAGTTTTTGTTGTATTTTCATGTTTTTAAATGAAAATAGATGGGGGGCTGTGCCACCCACACCCCCCCTAACTATATATAGCAACTCCAGGGTCGCACAACATTGGGGAGGGCGCAAATCCCAGGTTTTTGCCTTGAATACTGGTTGTCGACCAAATGAGCTGTCGACCAAATGAATGTCGTTCAAATGGTCTGTCGATCTTCTGAAGTAGACCCATATATATATATATATATATATATATATATATATATATATATATATATATATAGACAGCTAGATAGATAGATAGATAGATATAGATATGAATGACAAATGAACCCCAGCAGCAAGGAAGTTGAGAAGGTTTACATTCAATTGCAATTCTTGTTTTTTTTTTTTTTTTGGTCAGGGTGTTAACTGAGGACAGTAATGGCTGTTCTCTGGTAAAAAATGATCTGCTTTTGTTTCTGAGGGGTGGACATTATTTGCTAGAGTTTTAACAATTATTTTGGTTGTTCACTTTAACTCCTCAGTTTACCAGTGCTAGGTGGCACACTCTGAAGTGTAATGCTGTATTCAACAGACATAGGACACATTAGGCTTCAGATTATCTCCTAGGAACCATAGTTAAACCTACCTTCTAGTTAGAGTTGCAAAAATCAGATAGTAAAAGAACACTGTAATGTTGTACTTCTAAGCTGATCTCATAGCCAGTGCGAATCAAATTATTTACTCTATACTTTCCTTGGTACTTGAACCTAATTTTATTTAATTTTTATCTATGTTTATTATTTAATCCAAAAAACAAAGAATGCCAAAGGCATAATCACTCAAAGAAAAGATTTAATCAAAAATAATTTAGTGCTTTCATTCATTAAAGTAAAACACAAACTTAATCAGAATACAGAGAGTTACAAAGAAAAAATACTCAAATACCATTGTATACTCATTAGTAAAAGATTTAACCAATCACATTAAACCATGGAGTTTGTGATTTACTTTAACGAACAAAAGCATTCAATTATTTTTTTATTAAACCTTTTCTTGGTGTGATTGTGCCTCTGGAGTTATTTATTTTTTGGTTTATTTAGTTGTGTCAGACTGTATGCTTATTTGGTTCTTTGTTTCTGTTTCACACTTTGGCATGTCATCCCAGGAAGTGTTTTCTAATTCTGCACGGGTGGCTCTTCCACTTTACGAGAGTGTTCGGGACTGTCTGTTACTCTGGCTTCAGATGTTGATTTCACCACTCTCATTAGTTTACTGTCTCAAGTTGCAGAGAGATTGTGGCCTGTTTCTTTTAGCTGTATACATTCCAATACTTGAGACAATACTGCTTCTAGTGGGTTGGTATTGGATGGTGCTGTTCAGAGTGGTACTTCCTTTGAGCAAGGACAACCAGGGGTGACATTTGTCTCTTCATGGGTTTTGCTGATTGTGGTTGCTTCTACACCTTTTGGATCTATTCCTGCTCATGCAGCCTTAGCAGTAAAGGCTCAACCAGCATTTTTTTTCTATGGATACTAGTATGGCTCATTCTCAGTCTTCAATATCAGTGGTGATGCTTCCTCATGTTTCTGTTGTTTCGGGTAGTGAGGTGGATGTGCAAGCCAGGAATCTTTCTATATGGCTCAACGTGGAGTTATCTAACACAGTTACAGGTGAGAAACAATAATCATTAAAAACTAAGTTAACTTTGTTTGAGAAAACTTTCCTATGTTACAGGAGCCTGTAATTTGACAATGTGTTTCTTAGAGACTATTGATGCAGGCTTAAAGTTGTGGAAATAGTCTTACAGCTTAACACATAACTCCATTTTACATCAGGACCTGCTGGATCTTTTTAACACAACTGTGTTTGAGTTTAAGGAGTTAATTATTAAGGACAATCTACAGACATTACAAAAACTTGGGCATGATATCAAGACATGAGAAAGTGACATTATTAACGATTTGTTGTTTTTCAATATCAAACTGTTTACAATGATATTTTTAAAAAGATTGACATGAAGTGTAGAACTATTAAAAAGAGAAAAGCTAAAAAATTTGTGAGGGAGAAGTTAGCTTATGATAATAAACTGGCATATCCCCTCCCCAGGGGTAAGACTGATATATTATCTGACAATATGAGTAATCCTAAGACTAACACTGTAGAGAGAGTGGTGTAAATTCTTTGGACAATACTGGGAATGCTTATCATATTAATCAGCCTATTTTTATAATCATTTGCTTTTCAACCCCCCCCCCCCATGTTCCCTCCAGTTAAAGGAGAAGTATGCTTCCTCTGTTCCCGAGAATACTCTCCTTTATCCCCCCCAGGGTTCTATGGTTTCCAGGAAGAAAGGATATTTGAGGGGGAAGGAATGGAGAAGGTGGAAGGGAAGAGAAGGAGGAGACAATCTGCATTTCTCCAAGGCTCCAGTTCTGATCTTGGATTTTAAAGGTTTAAAGATTTTTAACTACAGTAATATTGTAATTTCCAATGATTTAATTAAGATATTCTAAAATGGTTTTACCTTTGCTAAAGCCAGAAAGTTTGATATGGTGGATACTCTTTTGGAATTTAAATGTTTGGTCTGAAAAATAAATTTATCTTTGTTATATAAGGGTGAAGGAAATAATTCCTCAACCTTTTATTGACACATATGCCCGGAATCACTATGCCCTGCATGGCATGCAGGATCAGTGCAGAAGCTCTAGCAGGCAATATGTCTGCAGTGCCATCCAGGAACAGACAGAAGGGGCGTGCATGAGAGCTTCTGCACTAATCCTGCATGGACTAAGCCCCTGTATGCAAATCACCCCATTTGCAGGAGAAATCCATGCAAATGAGGTGATTTTTTGATCCAGGAAGTTTGCGACCATCCCTGCAGGACTAGTGCAATATGTAGAAATGTACTCGGTTAGTAACCGAGTACATTCCTGCAAAATCCAAAACGGAGCTGTGACAGCTCCAAATAAAGGCTGCATATTATTGAGGACGCATGCCAATGGCCAAGTACAAGGCCATTGGCATTGCAAACAAAACAAAAAATAAAAAAATCAACTTTAATTTGATCTCAGCTGTTTAAGCATAGGACAGCGGCGCGCAAATGGGATCGGGGGGGGGGGGATAATAAAATAAACCTAAATTAAGCATTCTAACTAAAGTCAGTATTCTGCCATGCAAGTCAATGGCAGGCAGAAGAAAACATGGTCAGTGAGTAGTGGTTGCTAAGGGGGGAGGCTCAGTTTGAGACATGTAACTATGCATCAGCAGGCAATCCTATGCAAATGAGGGAAATGATAGTGAATCTCAGTTTTCCCCAGCATGTGAGTCAGGTCCCAACAGTGTAAAAGCAGAAATAGCTTGGTGCAAGCCTAGGAGTTAGATGACATCATGGAGGGGTGTGTCAGGCATACTGCAAGCAGACTGGAGGCTTGTGGCTTGGGTTTGCTCCTAGCTTAGCAAAGCTAAGCTAGGGGATGTGTCTAAACCTGCCTAGCAAACTTTACAAAGCCTAAGTGGGTGTGTGCACCACACACTGGGTTTTACAAGAAGAAAAAAGAAGTTAAACTAGGAAATAGCAGCAGTGTGCACATTTGAACACTCTGTTTGTGCAGCGTGCACACGGGCTTAAACAGGAATGCAATGGGAAGGGAAAACAGCAGTAGGTAGGTAATCAAGGAGAACTAGCTTAGCTGGCAGGTGAAATGTATCAGAATCAGCCAATTACACAGGCAGCAGACCAGCCCAGCCCAGAACATCACTATAAACTAAGCAAACACCTTCCCCTCTGGATTTTCCCACACTCTACACCACCGGGGAACTTTTAACACTCACAGCAGAAAATGATAGGGGCTGCAATAGCTATCATACTACTTGTGGAAGAGCCTGAGGGTGGTGAGGATGTGAATGCTGTCAACCAACTCACAGTGAGGAGATGGCGAAAAGTGTACAGACCCAGGGTAACCTACCAGGAGCTACATGAGCTGGATATAGTGGAGCACTATAGGGTGGACAAGGACCTTCTGCAGCAAATTTAGAACTGTGCCAGCCACACCTCACACACAGAACTAACAGAGGGGAACCCATCCCAGTGGATACCAAGGTATGTGTAGGCCTAAGAATACTAGCTACAGGTACCTTCCAAAGGCCAACTGGGGATATAATGGGGATTTCACAGGCATCAGCATTCAGGGTACTCCACCAGTTCCTGGATGCCATGTCAACACATGTTGGTGAGCATATATATTTCCCCAACACCCGTGAGGTATTGGCCAGCAATATGCAACTGTTCCACCAAATAGCAGAATACCCTGAGGTAGTGGGTGCCATAGACTGCACGCACATATGCATCAAAGCACCACCCGGTGAGCGGGGTAGGGTCTACATCAACTGCAAGGGCTTCCCCCTCTATCAACTGCCAGGTCATGTGCGATGCCCAGGGCATAATAATGAATGTGTGTGCTGGCTGCCCTGGACGTTATCACGATTCCCACATCTGGCATCTGATGCAGCTGTACCAGAAATTTGCCAGTGGGGACATCCCTCATGGTCACCTAGTGGGGGATGCTGGATATGAACTGGAGCCGTGGCTGATGACACCCATCAGAAATGTACACACACACCCGAACAAGAACTCCATAATGAGGCATGTGCACAGACCAGAATTATAGTAAAGCGTGTGTTTGGGATGCTCAAGTCATGGTTCCAGTGCCTGGACACATCTGGTGGAGCCTTGCAGTACTCACCAGCTACATGTACCCAAATTGTCCTTGTATGTGCCATGCTACACAATATGATCCTGCGGAAACAGCTGTAGCAGGAACAGCGTGGGGCAGGGCCACACAGCCCCCCACCATTGCCAAGGCCTGCACAAGCACAGAGTGACTCAGAGGAGGAACAACCTAAGCTTGCCCCAGTAGGCAGAAGGAGGCATGCACAGTATTCCCTGGCCTTGGCAAAGAGGCAATGCATAGGATATACACTGACACAGGAGGGACCCAGGGAATAACACCTCTCTCCGACTCTCACATAGAGTAAAAGGGATGCCAAACATTACACTACCTTAACCATGTGTAGGCAGTGTACTATGTGCATCCAACATAGGTAGCCCTGCAGCACCACCCCCAATACTGGGACACCCACAAGGTAAGTGACTCACACATGCCAGTCGGGGGGGGGGGGGGTCACATAACCAACAACAGTCACAGCCAGCAGGACAGGTGTAGACATACACAAAGAAAGGCTGTGCTATGGCCTCTGAATGAGGCCTATAGGTAACCTCTCCCCCAGGCCTACACAGACAGACTACAGCAGGTCAGGCAGTGAGATGTCAGTTCTGAAGGGTAAGATGTCAGAAACCAATATGTAGGTAATTAAAAGCTAAGATCTGTAGTACACTGGTATGCCTCTAGCCAGCAAGAAAGGTAAGACTACAGACTGAAATGGAGTACCCGACATACCAGTACAGTCCTAGCAAATGTGTACAAGTGTCAGGTGTGCCCTCCCATCCAACGTAGAAATATAGTAACAGTCAAGTGTACCCCCCCCCAATCCTGTGTAGAACTGTAGAAATAGTCAGGTGTGTCCCCCCATCCTACATAGAAATATAGTAGCAGTCAGGTGTGCCCCCCAATCCTGTGTAGAAATGCAGAAATAGTCAGGTGTGCCCCCACATCTTACATAGAAATATAGTAACAGTCAGGTGTGCCCCCCCAATCCTGTGTAGAAATGTAGTAACAGTCAGGAGTGCTCCTCCTGCTATGCAGAAATGTAGTAACAGTCAATGCGAAATGATCGATGGATACCCTGCAGAGACAGCATGCTACCTGTTTGTGTACAACACAAACATCAGCACTGCAGTACAAACTACCTGGACTCGATCCACACATGCAATACCGACGGCCATACTGGGCATGCTCACACACTTAAAACACATGAAGGCCATGTCTGCAAACACCAGTGGACCAGACATATATATCAGTTGCAGTTGTTAGTGCAGACACTTGTCAGTATGCACCACACATGCCTTGCACACACAGTGGATAGGAATACAGACATATACATAAGGACAACAAACTATAATAAGCCAAAGGTAGATGGACATAGATGTATGGAAGAGGGTGACTGTGACAAGGAGCCATCCAGGCCTGTCCCACCCAGCACACAGCCAAAGGGCTCCAAACACATGAGGTGCAGATGTCACTCACTGCAGATACTAGCCACTAGTATCTGTCAGCATGACAAACTATGTGGTGCACATGCCAGCTGTGCAACATGACTGTCCAAGGAAGTAGTCATCTAGCAGCTGTATACATGTACCTGTGAAATATGACCCTGTGTGAGCCCGCATGTGGTGTGTCAACCCCTAGATGAATGGGTTATGGCCCATGCACACACACTGCCCTCCCCATAGCCCTACTATGACAAGCCTGCTGAGGTCATCCAATGTGAAACACACCTTTGGGAAAGGTGTAGCTCTGTAATCTCCATGGCGCATCCCATAACTGTGTACTGCTGTCATATGACAAACTATTTACGTAAGTGTTCAAATCCCAGACATGGCAAGTGTGTGTGTCTCACGCTGTCTGTGTAGAGAGCAATGCTTTTTAGGGTACACACACTCCTTGCAATTCATATGGTCAACTTTGGCAAGGCTGCTGATGTCACCCACCTAGAAATACACCTCTGGGAAGATTGTATCCCAGTAATCTCCGTAGTGTGTGCCGTAACTGCGTACTGCTGTAGTGTGATTTAGAACTGTGGTAGGGTTCCATCCTCACCCATGGCAGTTCTGGATGTTTTGTGTGTGTTTCAATGTATGTGTATGGAGCAATGCATTATAGGCTAGTCACACTCACTACAATTCGAATGTCCTACTTTGGCAACCCTGCTGATGTCATCCAATATGATATACACCTTTGGAGAAGGTGTACTTCAGTAATCTCCATGGTGCATACTATAACTGCATAGTGCTGTAGTGTAATAAACTAGTTAGGTAGGGGTTCTACTCCCCAACATGACAGGTGCATGTGTGTTTGAAACTCATATCCTGTGTGGAGGTGGCTGTGAGTGTGTGGCCAATGTGGAGCAGCTTTTGTATAATTCTTATATGGTGGCCCTACTATATATCGCAATGTCCACCATACAGGGATAACAGATGTGAAATAGTTGGGAGGCTGGGATTCAAAGCCATACCCATACATGTGACATCAAGGCCAGGCAACCCCAGTATTACCCAGAACACACTCTCAACCCATGTTTCATACACACACATGCCTAGGCAACAGCTAATATGTGGGTAATACACTGCATATTTGCCACTTTTAGTAACTATGAAGTGATAACAGTGGGCTACAGAGGGCATGGCACCCTGTCCATCTGTCCAATATGCACGTACATGCAGACAGTGCACCCTCCCCATGTTCCCCAATGGACACCTGCAACACCTGTGGTGCCATCACATGTGATCCACAAAGGACATACTATGCCTGACAACATGCCCTGTATGGCAAGATGCAACTGACACCAGGGAATACCGTTAGCATGCTATCAATGTAGGTGCTGGGTAAACCTGCTGCCCATTACCAGTTCCCACCACAGGTGGGCAAGACTGCCACATATGATGATAATCTGTGTTCACAACATGGGCTAGATACCCCAGGTACAGTTCCACATGTCACTGTACATGCATGTGGGAGGTGTGCACATCCCAGACACCATCCATGTCATGGACTAAGGAGCACATACATGGCAAGTGATGCACAGCATTGGCCACACACAATAGTCACCCAGGTGACTGGATGGGGTATACAATACCCACCTGCGGTGGCAAATGCAGAAACCACAGCCCTGAGCCACAATGCAGACCACTGTCATGTGGCCTGATGCCAAGGTATACCCATCGCCTAGCCTTGTATATCCATCTGGCACAGTTGACCACCACACACCCATGCAGTCATGCACCCATGCATGTCAGTACTGGCACCCTGTGTGTTTGTGTGTGTGTTGTATGGTGCGTATGTTCACATCCACACTCACTACAACCCCCATTGGCATATTGAAGCATGCTGTCTGATGTCAGACACCTCCCCATACCCTTTGCCCATGCAACCTCCATATGACCAGTGTGGTGCATGTGATACCTGCACAGTGATGGGTTGTGGTAATCCCACTACTAATGAGTTTTAATCCTGGCCTTCCCAAGTGTGTCAATGTGTGTGTGTCCCTGTGAGAGTGTGGCTGTACTGACAGTGGCACCTGCTCATGCGGACAGGCATGTGTAAGTCACCTACTGAATAGCTACGGTATCCCTGTTGCAGATGTCACTCACCATCACATATATGTTCTGAGGGCTCCACAGCAAGTAACCCATGTGGCGCATCCAATAACTGCATAGAATTGTGATAGCACTACATAGTCGTCAGGGGTTTGATATACTGTGCTGGTAGGCGTGTGACACAAACATGCTTAGGTTTTACTCTCCCACCCCTCTCTGACTTGTCTTTGTCTCTGTCTGCCTCTCCCACTCCCTCTCTGGTGGATGTGGAGACCTACACCTGCTTTGCTTAGGCAGCAGCAAGTGTATTTTAAGTGATGCTCATGATCAGCTGATGCCCTCTGCAAGAATTGCAGCCCTCCCCTAGCTGATTGCATGTGGAACAGCTGTGGTAACATTCCCATAGCCAATTGCATGGAAACACACTCCAGCATCTAGGAACATCATGTTGGTGTTGGCCCTTTTCATTTACTGTGAGCAGGAACTAGATCTGTTTGGCAAACAGCATCTCAGATGGATTGGGGATTTACCTCTAACAGCATACACTGTGGAAACAGGGCAACACACAGGAGCGGGGTGTGCCTGACCTAACTACAGACTGTAAGTGCTGCTATACTGCATTTGGGGTAATGTTGGTTTAACAGTGTGTCTGGATATGGCTGTCCAATATGTCTCAATACCTGTCATGTCAGTTCTATGTTCATGAGGAATCCCCATCTGCAGGGTCATCTACAAACTGGGCAGTGTGTTGTGCCTTTGGTTTCATGTGTTACCTATGAAGCATCTGTCTGTGGACTGCAGAAGGTAGTGTGAGGATTACAGTCTGTAGATGGTGAAAGCTGTGACAGTTACTGAATTCATATCCCTTATAAGACATATGTTGCAACAAACCCTATTACAACAGTAAATGTATGAGGTTATCACAGCAACATGTCAATATTGGCCTTGTGTATGTGCTTCCAGCCCCAACTATGTCGACCTTTGCACATATGTCTTGCATGAAGAGGTGCATATGTACTGTACACCATAA
>NC_056731.1:817420502-817520502 GCF_019279795.1 Protopterus annectens | reverse complement strand
TAGGATTGGCTGATGCATGTCACTCTCACCCTGATGGTCACCAAAGTGGTGTCTGTCGATAGATTGCCTGCTGGCACATGGCAGGTAGCATGATACCAATGTACACACAACCCCTACACAACTCATCTCCCCATGGACAATAGCCATGGACACAGCTATGACCACCTACAGCAATGCACCACACTACTGACACGTGTACATGTGCATTACTGAGGATAGCAGTATCTGTGTGTTAGTACACCTGTAGGTCGGAACTCCATGACAGCCTTCACAACCACCTCAACACCCACTGCCATAGTAAGATGTTGCTGCTGCTGTGTTGGACATGACATGTACCCTGTTACACTCCTCACCCTAATGGCTACATGAGCCATGCATTACCAGCACAACAGTAATGTACAAATGGGTCGATAGGCATGCAAAACTCATTGAGGACTGGCAGGTGTGTGCATGTCTGCATGTCTGCATATCTGTAGGGAACACCATTCTGAGGCCATATACTCCTATTGCACTACACATTGCCACACAGTAGTACAGATAGTGTTGTCACCCCCCCATAGGTGAGGCATGGAAATGCAACACACTACTATGGCTGTGGCATGTGCATTAGATGCATATCCCTGTAGTACCACTGTTGTGATATGCAGTGGGTTGTATTGCAGTCATGGGCAATGTGTGATAGTCGGTATGTCAGAGTGTCATCATGGGTTCTAGTGCATACAATAACCACTGGGGGATGTGGGTGCTGTGTACACTGCCAGTACACCATGGTACACCCGGTATATGCCCCATGTACCACTTTATAGTCACCACTGTCACCATCAACCATACAGGTAACTGAAACCACAATTCAGCCCAGTTTCACATGTGCTGTGTGCAGCCTACCTGTGACACATAAGACACATGGACTAGTTAGTTAGCACCAATAGGCCCAGGTCTCTTGGATGTGTGTCTGCCTGTTATGGGTCTGTCAATGGGTGTATGATGGTGTGTCACACTATGTATTATCCATATAAAACCATTCCATCCACCATTACCATACTGTACATGTCTGTGGATGTCCTGCATGTAACATGTAACCTGGTGCACACCTCACCCTAAATGTGTGGTGTGTGCAATGAAAGCCACATAGTTCAGTAGAACTACATAGCTACGTAGGGGTCTAGTCACAGTGTTGCCATGTAAGAGTGTGTGTATGTGGATGGGTCTACATACGGTAGTAGATTATACATGTCCCAGCGGGTCACCTGTCTATGTGGCACAGGCAATAACTGTTAGACAATCCTGTGACATGTGTGCAACTGTACTCTGGATAAGTCACAGCCCTGGTGTCTCCACAGTGCTATAACCCTTGTGGAATATGACTGCAGACCATCCTCCTGCTGACACATGTACACCTACAACACAAATGGATAACATTATGGAGATCACACTCACCAAGTGTTACTAACAGCTGACATGCATCAGATCTGGATGACTAAACTACCTGACATGTATGCATTACACATTACTCCCAACAACATGTTACAATGCAGTACATTGCTGCACTGTATTAGATTCACCATGTGCATCAGAACCATATTAGCCTGTCCTTGCATCAATGTTATGGATGACAGGGATGTGGCACAGGCATCATCATATGCACAGGGTGTGTTGCTGGTTTGCCAGAGGCCGAAGGTGGTCCATACATTTATTTATTTATTTTATTTATTGTTTGTTTGTTAATCGGGTTAGTCCAGCTGAGCTTGTGGCCCATTTTCAGTGGAGACCCGAGGAGAAAAGCTCCGGTGCATAATATAAAGTACATAGATTTGCAGCATTAGAATATATCTACATATACAAAATTTGCATCATTATATGATGTAAGTACAGAAATTTGTAAACTCACAAAAGACAGAATTACAGAGAATTGCCACATTAATAATAGATACAACCATTGTTAACACTACTTGACAAATTCTACACATACTCCCAGATGCCATGCTTGTAGACAAGTATATGAGTGAACTGTGTTGTCCCTACAGTCTACACCTCTTACCTGTTATAGCTGTGGGGTAAATCTTTGTTAACACTACCTGATAAATTCTACACATACTCCCAGATGCCATGTTGATGTTATACACATACCTAACAGTCCATTATTGCACACACTCTGGTCAAGGCTTGACAGGATGCAGATGATAATGTGACATATTTTGGAATAGCTGTCATACACTTCGGGTGAGATGCTACAATGACAGGTTTGTTTCCATATGCATTCTCTTTTTATGTTCCGGTCTGACTATCCATTATATGTCAGTATAAGCTGCCTACATTTCTTGGATCATCACACTTATTTGTCAGGGGAACAGGTTACCGGGCAGCAGATTGGGCCTGTTATCTGGACATGCTGGACAAATCAGAACAGTTGAGGGGTATGACTATGCATACAGCTTACTACCTGAACATTCTGCCACAGTCTGTACAGTTGATGGTTATGATTATGCTTACAGCTTACTATCTGAACATTCTAACCAAGTCGGTACAGTTGTTGGGTCTAATTATGCATTCAGCTTTCTATAGCAGGTTATATAACATCACACTGTACATAGATTCATTTCACATGTTCAGTTTGATTTTCCTATGGTGAGGATTTGTTTGTTGAAACCTCAATCATATGTACTGCTGTGATGGCTTACTGGTTAACTACTGTGATTGTAGTATACATGGTCCTGGGTTTGAGCCTTGCAAAGGCTGTTTATTTTGCAGCTGGGCAGAACATGGGCCATTGGATACAGAGTGATTAAGGCACTTTAAAGCAGTTATAAGTGGGTGTGTGCGTGTTTGCGTGGAGTTAAGCACTGCTAACTTCCAGTTACAGTTTCTTATACTCAGTAAGCTTCTAGATTGCTTAACCTGTGTAGGCAGTGCTTACCCCCACACAAACGCACTCAAACATGATTACTAGTGCTTACATCTGCTTACTACTGCTTAGTTGTGCTTAGATCTGCTTACTACTGCCTTATTCATTATGACACTAATACTTCACATGTGCATTTCCTGCAGTACTCTAGTTCATAAATATGTGTTATTTAGAGGGTTTTGCAACAAAAATATTGGTGATAACATGCTTTGCCATGTAAAATAGACTGTGCTACAGTGGGACTCAAACCGGGAATGCTGGCTTGTTAGGAAAATGCTCTGCCCACTATACTATTGCTGTGCTGCTTCATTTGTCTATATCTTCCTTGTTATCCTCTTTAGCCTTTTAAGCTGCTTTAACTGTAGCTAAGTGATGGGCACAACTGTGCACCTACGGTTAGCTTTATTCGGATTTTTAAAAAAATAAAGGAGTTTCTTCATTTACTTTTTCTGTACTGTTGCTGTTGTACACATGGGAAATTGTTGATGGGGATCTGTGGACACCTATGAGTGATCTCGCTTATTTCTTCCCACTTTTTTCTGTTCTACATTGCAGGGGCATGTTTATTCTGAGAGCTCTGCTCTCAGACATGCCCCCTGCACTCGTACACACTCCACATAAGACTAGGAGCTCGGGCAGGGTGCCTTCATTGATATGCATGGCACACTGCTGTCCTGCTCCTAAATGGGTGCTTCCATGCAGGACTAAGCTAGCCCTGCATGGATGATTGGTGAATCCAGGGGATTATTTTTAACCCACCCCTTTTACCTCTTGTGATGTTATTTGAAAAGTTATGTAAGTAAGAGCTGAGGGCCTCAGATACTTTGAAACCAGAGAAAACAACGTGCAGCATATATAACTTAGACGTCTGTCTGCAGAATGCAATATACATATTATGAAGCCCAATACAGGGGGATGAATATGAGTATCTAATTGATATGCAGTTTTTTTTAAAGTTGCATCTAGGAATGAAGTTTTTATTACCTTTAGTAAAATTGATGCGATGCTTAATGATTTTTTGTGTGATTTTAGTCTTCCCCTACCATTATGTATTTTTGCATGTTGAGAAACACATTGTATCAGATATTTTTAGGATTCCATATCCACAAAAGAATGAGTTATAGTTGCCATTAAGACCAACTGTTGTTACTAGGTGATTAAAAAATAGAGCCTCTAGCTTAGTTTATAGACTTCATATTAAAGGCTTTTTTTATTGACAAGGGCCATGTTTTGCTGGATTCTTGGCATTGGATTAGGGTCTGGCTGAGCAAACATATGACAGTGATTTATGATTAGTTATCATTGATGTCAAGGATCTTTTTTCAGTTATCACCCACCATCTGGGACTTGAATGGTTTTGTGCATTGTTGGTATCAGGGACAACTCTACCTAACAATGATATCAAATTGTTACTGGAACTTAAGTTTATTGTATTGACTCATAATTATGTGTATTTCAAAGGCAAATATTATAGGCAGGTAAGGGGTATGGATATGGAGGCAGCTTCTAAGCCTATTTTTGGGAACAAATGTACATTATTAATGGCCCTTTTTGGAGAATCTATTGCTGTTTACTTAAGATTCCTTCATGATATGTTATTGTTTTGGGAAGGTGATGAGGATAGTTTGCAGATATTTCTCCAGTAAATTAATGGAACTACTGATTTTGTAAAGCTTACTTACCAGTGTGATTTTACTTCCATCAACTATCTTGATGTACACATAAAGAAGAATATAGACAAAATGAGATTTGAGTCCAGTATTTATAGAAAGCCCACTTTTTCAAATTCATTTTGCACTATTGCACTATTCCAGTGCTTATCCATTTTGGCAGAAGAAAAATTTGCTGAAGGAGAAGTTGGTACATTTATGAAGACTGATCACAACTATTTTTTTTCTTGAAGCTGATAAATTGTTTGAGCTATTTATTGCTAGGGCATACCCTAGGTCTTTGGTAAAGGAGCTTAAAAAGTTTGTGGTAAAAGATCATAATACTAAATATTCCCCAGGTTTAACTGGTGGTTGATCGTGTCCCATTAAGCATGATAGGGGATATACTGCTTCTGATACATTTAGGTTCCAAAAAGCCATGGTTATCCCTCATAAGGGAGATTATAGTAAAGAATTAGAAGCTGGGTTTTGATTTCATTTTATTTACCCTTATCTTAGTGGTAAAAATAAAAATAGATTCCCAACTGCATGTAGGATATTCCTCTCACGAATTTATTAAGAACAAACACCATATATAAGCGCTTTCATCTCACAATGAGACTTCATCAGATACAACTATAACAGTGCTACACCTACTATATATAATGTCTTAATGACCTTAATTAATTATTCAATTATACATTTTATAAAAAATCTTTTTAAAGCAGTAGTATCACCTAACATTTTTTAAAATACACATAATATCATTTTATGCCATAAGCTTTATATACAATGTAATACAATACAAAAAAATATATTTTTCAATTATGTATCAAACGTATGTTTAAAAATGTGTTGAATAAACATAGATAGATGAAATTTCTCCCTTTAAAAATGTTAAAAACAGATATATAATAAATTGGTAATAGATTTATGAAGGATCTGTGATAGGATAAAACAAAATATTGTTAGGGATGAAGGAAATATGCAAAACATATTATAGCAAATATGTTAAACTTTTGCTGATTTTTCGAGAAGTGTAGGCTTAATACTAATGTACTCATTATCTTATCTTAGTGGTATTACCATCATTTGTGCATTAGAAAGGGCAGAATATCAAAAATTTCATTGAGAAGAACACTGCTAACAATGATAGATATGGTATGGGTTATTGTGGAGCCTGGAAATGTTCTCATTTTTTGTATGATGGGCCTTCTATTAATGTAGTAAGTACAAAAAATAAGCCAGCAACAAGTGAGCCGTGTACCAGTAGTTTATTAAACTACTATGACCACATTAAATGCAAAACAGACCGGTTTCGGCCAACAAAAATACTGGCCTTCATCAGTGTATTACAAACAGCACAACAGTGATCAAATCTTTATATAGTAGATGAAAACATATCATTGGTTGAAAATTACATATTAATCAGTGAACTCATGAATATTTATATTTTTCAGTAACAACAATATAAACTTGAAAATATGTAAAGGTACAATCATAAATATTCATTTTAGTCCCGGATTAAATAAAGCTCCAAGTTTAGTAATCCATTTTTTCTCCCTAGCATTTAATTTCTTATGCCAACCAGATTTATAAGTACGATCACCAATGAGTTTGTCTATAATAATAAAATGGAATTGAGCAGTTGGATGTGTAAGGGTATGTTTATATAATGCATTGGTGCTTCTTTGACATTTAATATCGCTAAGATGTTCAGACATACGCAATCTAAAAGGTCTTGAAGTCTGACCTATATAGAATGCATGGCAACTGCAACTAGCCATATAGATTACCCAATCAGTGTTACAGTTGGCAAAAAAGCGAATGTCAAAAACTGTACTGCTATTTCTACTTGTAAATTCCTTGGACTTTAACAGGTGTTTGCAATTAGCACAATGTCCACAGGGAAAACATCCAATCAATCTATCGCCCAAAATAGTAGTTTGATACAACCCAGGTAGTCTGGATTCAGAATGATGTTTATAGTGATTAAAATAACCAGCTAGATTTTTTCCTTTGTGAAAGGAAAAAGAACATGTATTGGGAATGAATGGCTGAATCTTGTTATCAGCTTTAAGTATATTCCAATTATCTTTGATGATATTCATAAATTTATTGGTATTTCTGCCAAAAGTAGTAGTAAACCTTAGTATATTAGATGATACACATTTATTTTTATTTTTATAAATCAATAAATTATCTCTGTGCAGACCCATGGCATGATTCTGTGCCATAGTGACATATCCTGAGCTATAACCTCTGTTCATAAATCTATTGTGTAGATCACGAGCATGATGTTTAAAAGTAACATCGTCTGAGCAATTCCGTCTAATTCTTAAAAATTGTGATTTTGGAATGTTTTTGGCTATATGTTTTGGATGAAAGCTGGAGGCATGGAGTAGAGTATTGTATTGTGGGAATTTACGATACACTTCAGTTTTAAGGGTATCATCCTCATTTTTAGTGACCAAAACATCAAGAAACGTAATGGATTTTTGGTCATAAGTGATAGTGAACTGAATTCCCCATTTGTTGTCATTTAGATACTCCAAAAATTCTTTGAGATATCCAATATCTGATCTCCATACCATCCAGCAGTCATCCAAATATCTCCGCCAGATGTCAATATCAGGCAGAAACAGATTATGAGTATCATCATAAATCATGATTTCCTCGATATAAGCCATAAACAGATCAGCATATATGGGGGCAAAAGAAGCCCCCATTGCTGTACCCTTGATCTGTAAATAACATTCCTGATCATAGAAGAAAATGTTTTTAGTTAATACATGCTCAGTTAGATTTATGAGAAATGTATTGAAACCAGGTGGATACAGGTTAGATTTGTAAAGCCAATACTCAATAGCATCAAGACCGGCCCAATGTGGGATGTTAGTGTATAATGAGCTAACATCCAACGTACATAGCCACCAATTCTGTTCTAATTGCATATCATTAGCTATGCTCAAAAATTGTGTCGTGTCCTGTATTCTAGATCTAACCCAAGGTAGAAGTGTTTTTAAATATTCGGTCAAAAATTCTGAGAGTGGCTCAGTAAGTGATCCTATGCCTGACACTATAGGTCTGCCTGGTGGATGTAGAGAATCTTTATGAATCTTAGGCAGAAAGTAAATAAATTGTCTGGCAGGGTCAGTGATGGTTAGGTGTTTTAGTGTTTTATCAGTAATGATCCCATTATCAACCGCAGAATGTAAAAAATCTAAAATTTGTTGAGAAAATACTGGTGTGGGATCAAAAGGCATTTTATTATAATAGCGGGCATCACCCAATTGTCGGTGTGCCTCAATGTCATAATAACTCCAATCCATAACCACCACTGCCGCACCTTTATCAGCATGAAGAATTACCAATTCCTTGTTTCTAACCAGTTCATCTAAGCTGGATATATCACTTTCAGTCATATTATTGGGCATAGGTTGTACAGAATTATGTTGAAAATGTAAATTACTGAGCACATTGCGTAGAAAAAGACCAACAGTGGGGTGCATAGGAGATGTGAATGATGAGGCATGATATCTGAATGCCTGCGTGTATTGTTGTTTTGCTTCCCCTTTGTCCTGAAAAAACAATTTAAGGTTAATGAGTCTGCAAAAAGAAAATACATCTTGTGCAAAATTATCTTCAGGAACAAAAAAAACGGGGATAAAAGATAATCCTTTATTTAATAAAGATATTTGTTCAGGTGTTAATACAGCGTTAGAGATATTACAAACATTGTTTACTTGTTGGTTAGTACTTCCATCAAAGTCTGGAGACTTGTAACCCTTTTTATGTTTCCTGCCCCCCCTCCTCCTGCCCCCCCTGTTTGCCCTAAAGGGATAGTATGATTACTACGTTTGGGCATAGGGGACCCCATGGTGTGCTGTGTATCAGTATCAGTTCCTGATGAGGTGTCATGATCAGTCGAATCTATAGTATTGCCACGTCCTTTTAGAATCGAACGTGGACGTTTCCTTTTGGAACTAGGTGTGTTAGTATTCTCTGCATTTTGAAATCTGACATGTCTAACATGTTTAAATGGTTGTCCTTTCTGATAATCAGACAAATCCTGTACAAATTTTTTAAGTTTCTTTTCTTTAAGTGTAGTATCAAAAGTCAACAAATCAGAACTTCTATTAATGTGCAATCTTTCCCCAAAAGCATTAGGAACAATAGTAAATTTAATTGTTGTACCACTGAGGTTATTTGTGTTGCCCTTGTGCATTTCCTGACCTGCCTTTTATGTTGATAAGACTGAACATCAGCTTAAGGGTCAAATATATGAACATTGTTATGTAATTATAAAATGTGATTTAAGTAATGATATCCACATTCAATACAATGTGGAAATGTGGGAATTGTAATAAGTTTTTGTATTATATTATTAACAAAGTGCCTTATTTTGAAACAGAAGGACCCTGGAAAGTGAAACTTGAGTCCCAGGAGCTTTATTGGCAAATTAATATAATGCCACTCAACCTTCTTGTCTTAATGATAAAATTTGCCTGAGTAGTGTTTTAATACTTAGGGTCATCAAGATTTAATTATATGTATTTTTTGGAATGTGTTTTATTGTATGTGTATAAACATTTTAAATTTCAAATTTATATATATATATAGTAATTTTTTTTTTTTTTTTTAAATATATATATATATATATATATATATATATATACACACACACACACACACACACACACACACACACACACACACACACAGACACATATGAATATAATACAGGTCCCCTTCAGATGGTCAAACTTTTAAAAGCATGACTTTCACATGGCCGAGACCATATGAACTTTTAAAAGTACAAACTGTCTGAATGGGGATCTCCATAGAGTGCAGCACAGGAAGATTTCCCTTAACTGCAATGTAGTGCAATCTCGGAGTTGGTATATTTAAATAGCTAGGGGTGTGGGGGTCTCAGGGGGGCTATATATATATATATATGTATATATATATATATATATATATATATATATATATATATACATTTTTGATGAAATATTTTCATGATTGGTATTTACGTTTATGTTTACTTTTATTCAAACTTTTTATGCAACATTTTTTAAGTTTTAAGGTACTGTTTCTTTAAATATTTAAATGTACCATGAATGAAGGTATTTAGTTGACTCTTTTACTAAAGAGGTGGTCAATGGTATTAAAGTATTTTTTCTTTGTAACTCAATATTCTGATGAAGTTTACTTTAATGAACAAACGCGCTAAATTATTTTTATTAAATCTTTCCTTTTTGTGATTGTTCCTCTGGCATTCTTTGTTTTTTCATTTATTTGGTTGTGCTAGATTGTATGTTTATTTGATTCTATGTTTATGTCTTTACCTTAATAAATATTATTATTGTCTTTTATTCACCTTTAATATCCATCTAACTGGCATTACTGCCAATCTAGTCTACAATATTTACTGCTCACTGTTAACTTAGTGCTCAACATAATTCATGTTTATTATTTTTTCTTTGAAATAATACTTTAATTCAGGAACTGAAACACTATTGTATTTTCATATTCTTCCTTGATACTTCTTGAATCCTTGCTCCAAAAATGGAAGATCAGCCAGCTAATCTATCCTCAGCTGTCAGCCACATGTCACTTGATATACTCAAGCAAAAGTAAAAATTGTCTGATGGTAACAGATAAATGATCTTTTACTTAACCTGTTACTATCTATTTGCAAGAGACGCAAGTACTTAGCAAAACTGAAAGACACACTTACAAACAAGTACATCCTCTGAGCATAAGTCACAAACAAGACACTTGGCACATACCCATACTAAATTATCGTGTTTTGCTGGTTTGGTTGACAGGGAATTTGGCTGACATCTGTTAAAATGACCACAGTTGGTCAATTATACAGTTAGTTGACAGCTATGTGAGATTGACAAGCCCTGGGTACAGGAATATTCTCTTTGCCCAGGGTTTGTGTGATCTCAGAGTTATTATAACATGGGAGTACAGCCCCCAACATGGGAGGATGTTAGTTATGTTTTTTTAAGTCATATTTACATGTGCAGAGAAGCAACCTCAGCTCATGCGTACTAGGAGGTTGACTTTTCTGTTTTCAATATTGAGCGGTTTACCTTCAGGATCTTGACATTTCAACCAACTGAAGGTATATCAAGTTATCATATGTTGGAGCACATACAAAATCTTTGCCTAAGCCACAACAGACTTATAGTTTCAAGGTTTGGTCTAAGCTAAGCACAGCAACACCAATTAATGACGATACAGCTGGAAGTCCTGAGGAAATAAAAAATCTTTGACTCATTACATCAAAGCAATCTTCAAACACAAACAAAAATGCATTTGTGACTGGTAACTCCACAGTTAGGTGCACTGAATCCATGCTCTTGAGGTTAGACAAAAGCAGGGTGATAGTGAGATGCCTTTCAGTGGCCAGGATTGATGAAGACAAAAGGACATGAGGACTGTTAAACCAGTCAAATACAGTAAGATGTGGTGGCCCATTTTCTGGTTAATAACCCAGAGATATATTGAGAAAGACTTGACAGAACTCTCCATGCATGTTAGAAATGCAGGAAAGACCCTAGTAATAAGTTGAATCCTTCTATCACCAAAAATTATGCTAAATTATAAAGAAATGGTGATTGGCTTCATAGCTCTCAACCTTCCATCTCCAAAATGAGGAACACTTGCCCTCATAATGTGGAACAAATGGGCAAAATGTGGAACACATACTAATGGCTTACTAACAACTTCACCTAGGAAGGCCATAGGATGGTTAAAATATGTTGGTTTTACTTATAAAGAAGATTTTTTAATGAATTAATATGATTAATTTCTATTTACCATGAATTTCACTTTAAAAAAAATTCCTAACACTGAATGTGTGACAGAGTCTTTCAATGTGGAACATTGAGGAACTTCGAGGAACATAAACTTTTTAAGACCATAAATGAGGTATGTTCCTCGTAATGAGGTACATTTGAGCGGTGCGATTGGCTTTAGCAATTGGTTAAACACCTTATGTCATTCTTGGGGATGTTGTATGTGTCAGCATGGGATGAAATGCTTGACAATCATAATTGCTTCACCAAGGATAGTTTGCAACTTTCATTCCAAGGCTTCTGCACAGTGGTGAAAGCTTTTATTGCCCCAATTATGTTTTTTATTGGCAAATTTCAGCTGACAGAACTTCCAACCTGAATTCCAAAACAAACTAGCTACTGGACCATACCAAGGTGATGCTACTTAATGCTAGAAGTGTAAACAAAAACTGATAAACCTTGAGGCCCTCCTACGTTTGAAGCACATCCATGTATGTTTTAGACCTGATGGTACTGCAGTGGGGTAGCCATATTTATTAGAGACCATAGTAATTCAAGACATTTAGCTAGAGACCCAAAGCAGAGCTTGCAGAGTTTCAAATTACACTAAATGGGATCTGATACCAGATCACAGAGTGCTACAGTACCATTGCTATGTTGCCAGAGCACACAACAGCATTCAGCAACACTGCAGAAGAAAACACATCAAAATTAGGGACACTTTACAGACCTAAAAACTTTCTCACCAATGCAACTAAAGCTACACTTAATACTATGTATCTCCTCCCCACACTTCTTTATGGTGTTCCCATCCTTATTAACCTCCAGCCATCAAAAAATTAACACTTGAATAATGCCATAACAAACTTGCTAAATTTGAAGCAAATACCATTTTCAAAGCCCACCACTGTATTGCACTAAAAAGCTTCTCCAACACTAAATACCATTCTTCACAACTATGTTCCCAGTTGGTCATTGCAATCCAGTGACCAAAAAATCCTGTCTGTCCACAAACCTATCAAATATGCTGGGTATTGTTTGTACGGATACTATGTTGCTAAGGCCTGAAACTCCCATACATGTACCTTGTTCCTAAGGCCTGGAACTCCTGACCTGTATCCATCAGGTTTGCACTGCCCTCCCATCCTTCAAAACCATTCTGAAAGAATTCCTATCCAAAATGTGGTTCTGTTCTTCATCAAACCCAGGATACATTATATCCCTAATTGTGAACACGTACCTATTCATACCTAACACCTCCTTTCTTTCCCTTCTTCACTCGCTTCCTTACTTCTATCAGTTTCTCTCCCTTAGCTTTCTCAATAAATATATCATAAGCCTGCTTTTCCTCTCACTTCATTTTGCAGTTCCTGTTGGAATTATAATAATGTACCATTAATTTCTCTGTACATTTGCTAAAATTCCCTAAATATGAAATCATTGTCATATAACTTGTATGCACCCTTAAACAATGTTTTTGTATTATGTCTAATTTGCTCTAATTGCATAAACTGTAGATGGTTTTGTATTATTTTTGAAGATTGAAACATTATTATTCTTAAAATGTTTTGTAATAGTTTATAGATTTTCTCCTCAGGCCTCTACTGAAAATGGGCTCCTACCCTGTCAGAATTTTTCAGTAATCAAATGTCAATGAATAAATAAATAAATAAATAAATAAAATTCTTAAACATTCTTGATGAATTTCCCTTAAGTAGGAATTCAGTTATCCTAAGTGATTTTAACTATCTGATGATAAACTGGAGAACCTATACCACCACCACCAGTATAGGATATGCACAAAAATTCTTAGATTTTATAAACAAGAACTTCCTGAACCAAATTACCAAGGAACTCACTAGAGTACAGAATATACTTGACCTGCTCCTAATGAACTTGGCATCTGCATGTACAATCCCCAACATACTCCCCTCACACATATTAACTTAGTCAGATCACAAACTAATAACCTTCTCCAACAACATTTTTGAACTGTCAAAAGCAAGTATTGCAGAAATTAAGGACTTCAGATGCATAGATCTGTGCAATTTTATAATGAAGTTTCTAAATGTGAGTATAACAGTATTACCTATAATGCTGGTATTGCAAAGAGTTATGCAAACAATTTATACTCACACCTGGACAAACCTATTAATTTGGCAATACCAGCTAGATCCAAGCAAATACAGAGGTTTAAGTGCAAACTAGTGTGGTGGTCTACAAACATTAATAAACTATATAAGAAAAAGAAGAAATTCCTTAATCTATATAGCAGAACAAAAGACCCCCAAAATGAACTAGGGTATCAAACAGCAATGAATCAACAGATAAGAAACATTAGGAGAGCTCCTCAGAAGGAAAGCACGTTCCATGAATTAAGACTGGCTACAGAAGCCAAAGATAACTACATATCCATCTTTAATTATGTCAGGGAAAATAAGAAATACTACTAAACATTTCTCAGAGCTTATTCATAGAGGTACTACCTATTCAGATCAATTGGCTATTGCCAACATACACGCAAATACATTTTGTGACAAATTTACCCTAGGAACATCTATTACAAGCACACTTATCTCTGAAGGAGTCAAGCCACCTACCATTACAAAAGAAAATGTACTGAAGGTACTCTCCAAACAGAACATCTCATCCATAGGACCTGACAACATACCAATTTGCATAATTAACAGCACTAAACAGGCTTTGTCAGACCTACTCCTCAACCTTTTCAAATCAACCCTAGCAACTGGCTTTGTCTCATGTGAATGGTGCACAGCTGTTGTCATGTCACTCCAGAAGGGTGGGCCTACCATTGACTATGGGAATTACAGCCCTATCTGCCTAACAAGTCTTATATGCAAAGCCATGGAACATATCATAAGTGACATAATTTACCACGAAAATCTAAAGGTACTACTGCTCAGTGCTAGGAGTCTAGACCAAATATCTCCACACCCTACAAGCTCTGTTCACCCTACAGAAGGCTGACATCTGTGCATTCACGGAGACATGGTTTAAATCTATGGAGAGCACACCGACAGTGCAAGATTATAATGCCTTACATACATTTAGATCAGCTACTATGTAGACAGGACTAAAGGTGGAGGTTTCTAAGTCTACATCAAAAGTAAATACACCTCAAGGCTAGTCAAACAGGACAATGCACTTGAGCTACTCCATGTTCAATTCACCATAGGGAAAATCCAATACAACTTCCTTGCAAGCTATAGGTCCCACTCTGTGACCCAGAAAACCCTTACCATGTATTTAATCTTATTGGAAACATTCACTATCCAACCCAATACCATATTCATGGGTGACTTTAATTATTCCACTATTAACTGAGAATGCTATACAATACCAAATGTACAGGCACATAAGTTGATGGATTTTATAAACACAAACTCCCTGGACCACATTGTCAAAACACCAACCAGGGGTGCAACTATACTGGATATGAGGATGACTAATATGGGAGAGTGCTGCACACCTCATAGTGTAACACATTCCCTGGTAAGGTGAGACCATAAAATGGTCTCCTTTGAAGTAAAAAATAAAACCTGGACCATTAGTAACCCTGGAATATTTACAAACTACTCTAAGGCTAACTTCCTGCAATTAAGTGGTAACTTGGCAAAATTGCGAGCCCCCATGAACACTGAGAACACTGTTGCCAATGTAGAACATAGAACATACAGAAACCTTGTACAAGCATATTAATAGCTGCATATAAGCAACTGTACCCACAGGGAAGAAGTACAGAACTAACTGAAAAAGACAAGCCACCATGGCGGAATCACAAAATCAATAGGCTGTATAACAGAAGGAAGACAGTCATGACAAAAATTAGCAGGTGCAACACCCAGCAAGATAAAGGCACTCTCATAAAACTAAACCAACAACTCAGAGGACAAATAAAGTCTACCAAACCCAAATTTGAAGTAAATTTGGCCTCCCAGACCAAGGACAACCACAAGGCATATTTTAGCTATGTGCACAACCTCAAAGGCAATACACAATTTTGTGCAGAGTTCATTGTAAATGGAGCCACCTATACTGAGATAGAAAATACAGCAAACCTACTGGCAGAAAAATCCAGCTCCAACTTTACCCCTCTCTCTCCCTCTCAGCCTTCCTCAGGAAATACCATCAAATATAACTCCCCATGCTATCACTAAGAAACAGGTCTTTAATGCTCTCTCTAAGGCTAAAACACTGCATCATTGGGCCGATACAATGTCCCAGGATGCCTTCTAAATAGCCTGAAACATGAACTATCAGGCCATCTGGAATTGCTATTTAACTGTAGCCTCCAAACAGGCTTTGTGCCTCATGAATGGAGGACAGCAGCAGTCCCCCCTCTGCACAAAAGTGGGCCATCTGCAGAACCTGGAAACTGCAGACTCATATTTCTCACTAGTCTTATATTCAAAGCCATGGAAACAATTATCATGGAAATGATCAATAGTGCTATAGTAATCCTCCAGACACTGAACCCAACCCAGTTTGGTTTCGTCAAGAGCAGGTCATGCCTACTGAGCCTGGTGAACTTCTTTGAGAAGGTCACCAAAGCAATGGATGAGGGCAAACTGGTTTACACAGCTTACCTTGACCTGGCAAAGGCATTTGACCTCATAGCCAGTCAGGCATTGTTGACAAACTCAGGAGGTTATGTACAAACCTGTATGTCACCCGTTGGATAGCCAACTGGCTCACAGACAGGAACCATGAAGTTAGAATTGGAGAGTCCACTTCTACAAAGAGTCCAGTCACAAGGGGAGTCCCTCAGGGATCAGTCCATGGACCTCTCCTTTTTGGTATTTACTTCTCTGAAATCAAGGCCAATGTCAATGTTCTCTGGCTGACTAAATTTGCAGATGATCGCAAATTAGCAGCTGTCATTGAATCCCACACTGGCACAAATGTTCTCCAGAAAGGGCTGACACAGACAAACAAATGGTGTCAGAGCTATGGACTAAAACTAAATGCCAAGAAATGAATAATAGTATCCTTCTGGAAGTAATCCACCCCTGGTAACTATCAAATTGTCAACACACTGTTTAGAGTTCTTGCAGTAGTCAGGGACTTAGGGATATGCATTAACAGTAATCTAGCATTTGACCATCATGTGTCTACAGTAGTGAGGAAATCATTCTATGTTGCACAACTTATAAACAAAGGTATGGCATCTAGATCCAAGAAAGTCATTGATTCACTGTATTTGGCATTCATCAGACCTATCATTGAGTACAATGTACCCTTTGGCATGTAACTAACTTGGCATATCCATTAACTAGAATGTCCACAGAGGTTCCTCTCTAAAAAAATATAGGATGCAAGCAAAATGTCCTATGAAAACTGCCTCAAGGCTCTATCCCTGTATTCAAATGCCTACAGGCTGTTGAGGTGAGATCTATGCCTGGCATAGAGGCCATTGTCAGACCCCACTCTGATGGTCCTCCCGCATATCCATAAAACAAACTGTACCAGAATTACCCATTCTAAACATTTAAACCTTGTCTGTGCTATAAATAGGACCTGCTGGAGAGACAAGTATGTATCCCAGAGACTACCCTGTCTCTGGAAGAAGCTCTGCCTCCATGTGAAGCGGAGTTCCTCTCAAACCCAATTCAAGTCTAACTTGAACAATTGGATGAGGAACAGGAAATTCATCCTAATGGACAGAGGCAACCTGTAAATGATACATCTCCCAGGCCCCTGCTTACACTTATCAAGCGTACCAGATCTTGTCAGAGATTTGGGATGCATGGCTAGGCTTAAAAAGGCCCTTGTGGTCATTACCCTAATAAATACCCATGAACCTGTGAACGTATAGTATCACAAATCTTATCAGACACAACCCCAGCAGTTTGGCTTTGTCAAGGGTATATATTGTCTAATGAATCTTCTGTACTTCTTTGAGATATTTACTCAGATCACAGACTATGAGTAGGCACTTCACACAGCATATCTTGACCTTGCCAAGGAATTTGATACCATACTACATGCAAATATAATAAACAAGGTGAAAGAGCTCCAAATTGACCCATATGTGGTTAGGCAGATTGCCAACTGACTTAGGGACAGGATTCACAGTAAAAGCATGAAAGTGACAATTAGGGCTCCACAGAGATCTGTGCTGAGACCATTGCTATATGGTATTTATTTATCATACCTCAATTTAGCAAACTAGGATTTCTAGTTAACAAAGTTTGCAGGTAATTCTTATCTGGAATTCTCCAAAAAGCACTCCAACAGGAGCTTACACTTTTTAATTGCGGGTGTACACAAAATGGGCTCAAACATAATGCCAAAAAGTGCAACACTGAAACATCTGGTAGCATTTAGTAATTACTTCCTTACTCCAGCTTATAATATAGATATACCACCACTTCAAAATGAAAAGATAGCAAGACAACTATGTATTCAGGCAGATTGCTCCTTACATTTAACCATCAGATTGTACTGGTGGTAAGGAAGTTATTTTGCCTTGTACAGTCCATAGCAGACGTTATTTCTTTAAAATCAAAAACGTTCACTATTAACTCTGCTATGCCCTAATTAGTCCCATCCTTGAACACAGTGCCTCCTTTGGGGTGTACCTCACTAAGCATATTAAGCAATTGAAAATCCTCCACAGGTTTGTAGCTAAAAGGTTTATCGGCTTAAAAGAGCTAAGCTGCCAAGAAAGACTGAAGGCTTTATCTGTATACTCAGTGTCATATAGACTCTTTAGGATTAATCTATTCCTTGCTTATATAGCTATAAGGCATCCAATAGTCCAAGAACTCTTATAACTCCACAAATCAAACAATTCAGCTAACACTAGGGACAGAGATCTAAATCTCCTCCAATAAATACATAAGACAAGATGGAGGGATAGATTTGTGCCTACCCCTTCTTTATAAGAAACTTCTTCTCCAAGTTAAGCAGTGTGACACACTGCCTGCCTTTAGAAATAAATTGTACAACTGGATGGGTATTCATAAAGTCACCCTTTGTATGACTGGCCTGGCCCTCCTTCATATGTCACCCTTAGTATGACTGGCCTGGCCCTTCTTGATATGTCACGCTTGGTATGACTGACTTGGTTCTCCTTGATATGTCACCCTTAGTATGACTGGCCTGGCCCTCCTTTATATGTCACCCTTGGTAAGACTGACCTGGCCCTCCTTGATATGTCCCCCTTGGTAGGACTGGCCCTCCCCTCCCTGATATGGGTGGCAAGGCCTAATGATGGGTAACAGCAAAGCAAGACTAAACTCCAGTCTCACTTGTCTTGCAATTCCTATGATTCTGTGATCCTATTAAGCACTCCTTTATTAACTACATATAAAACCAATAGTTTTTGTTTTATGTGCAGTCAAAAGAGGTCTGATTAACTTACTTGGTGCTGAAATTATTTTGTCTTATCTAGTTTTCATCCGAGTAGAGCACCTTATTGGTCCATGCAGGCCTTTTATGAAGATTTATATGAAGCATAAAGTTAAATACATGGACATTTGGAGACAGTTTAAAGAAAAGAAAAAGAAAAGTGGAGGGTATATTTAAACGACAGAATTTCAAAAGAAAATTATAATGTAGAAGGTAGATTTAGGAACTGTAAAAAAGAAGAAACTAGTGCCAGAAAATAATAATAAAGTATGATTTAATAGACAGATGGGGAAGACTAAATGAAAAAAAATAGAGAAGTGTCAAGCATATCCAAAATGTGTATGAAGGATAATTTTAGTAGCACACCTGAGGAAGTTATCACTGTATATATTTTTGTTAAATATCAAATGAAATGCAAAGATACGAGGAAAGATTATGCAGTGTGACTGGATGTGGGGAAGAAAAGTCAAGTGAACATTCATTTATTAAA
This sequence comes from Protopterus annectens, assembly GCF_019279795.1. NCBI lineage: Eukaryota > Metazoa > Chordata > Ceratodontiformes > Protopteridae > Protopterus > Protopterus annectens. Next base: position 817,501,272 of record NC_056731.1, on the reverse strand, counting down.
TGTAATTAACGTAGAGCTTTTAAAATAGAATTGCTAATGTTTTAGTTTTTGAAAATGTTAGTATGAAAATGATGCAAAAACATTAGGAAAATAACATGATGGGTGCCCACAGAAGATTGATAACACACACGTCCTTGTGTTTATGGCTTGTGCAAACAGAAATGTTTTTGTATGAATTGTATAAGATGTGGGTTATGCAATAAAGGAAAGTAGGATGAAACTGGATAAAATGGTATGCATTTCAACATAGTACACTGACTTTTTACGACTGCTGTGGGATAATTTGCACTCATTGAGCCACCAGCAGCTCAGGTAAATTAAGCACTGACTTAATGCCTCTTCTGAAAGATTAGGGAGTACATCTCGCATCCCCTATGCTGTAATACAATGTCAGTAATGGAAAATTAATCCGAACACCTGATATGTGAATAGACACACCAGCCCAACCTTCTGATGTTCCAGCAGTAATGGCATATGCTTTACCTGTTGAGCTAGTGACACTGCATATAAATAAATAACAGACTTACTCCTTAATGTCACCTTTCATTGTGTAATATGCATACATTAGAAAATGGTAGTAATTCACCAAGAGATCAAAATAAGAAACTCTCTGACATAAAGAACAATAAGGTGATATGTCCCACACACAAGCCATTCAAAAGTCCCACTCACATTCTCTGAGAAAAATGTCAGATTTTCTAAGGTTGTCAGATTGGTAATTAGTAGTTTCTGTGTAAAATATGAGCTCTTTATGTAAAGTGCCATAAGATGCCTTTTTAAAAAGAGAGTACAGGACAGGAAACAAATGTAATGTATAAAACAGAACTTGCATTTTTTATTTTAACACATTAGCTACTATCTACAGATATAGTCTGTGATAAACAATATATTTGTATTTCTGATCAGTTTGCTTTCTTATGTCTTTTTTTGATATCTTCGGAAAAATATGGTGAGTTAAATTTCTGTAATAGTAAGAAATTAAATTTCTAAAGATGTGTAATTAGTTGGAACAGCTTACCTCCATATAATAGGCAATCCATTCAATATAAACTATTTAATGTAAATGGGTTGTTGCAGGTGAATTAATACGAAAATCATTCATATAATTTTGTGATTAGACATGAACACTGTCTCAGCTGCTCTGTCACATAGGTGTAGTTCATAGTCTTAAAAATCCATCTCATATGTTTAGCACCTTACAGGAAAAGGAGACACTGATCCAGGTCTATATTATAACCTCGAAGTGTCAGCTCTACGAACATCTAAATGGTGACCCGTAAACAGAGAAAGCTGAAAACTGCAAACAACCACTTCTGCAAATTTTTTCACAGGGAAAAAAATTTGCTTGGCTGGCAAACAGACAAATAAACTTTCAAACTGTAATGTGTCGCCCACACCCCCCTAACTAAATATACCAACTCTGAGATCACTCAACATTCGAGAAAAGGGCAAATTCCTGATAACAGCGAAGCAAATTTTTTCCCGGTCAGCCATTAGGTATTCAGAGAGCTGAAGCTTTGAGGTTCTAATATAGACCCACTGATCCAACACATTTTCACATATTTAAGTATAGAAAAAAAGTATGAGTTCACTATTAATTTTCTACACCATTTGTATTCCATCTCTATTCACTTTTTCAGGAAACCTTACTAATGAAGTCAAAAGATGTAATAATATATTTTTATTTATGAAATAAACTTTAAAATGTTGGTAATCATAGTCCTAGCCTATGAAACAGCCCTAGCAACATTTTGTTCAAATATAATTTTCACATGTGTGAAGATACTTAAATCCTTTACACAATCCGCTTTCTATAAGTGTTTATCTTTAATAACATAAGGATACATTCTGTTCTTATTTCCAGTATCCATGATACTTGATTTACTCATACCAACATTAAGACCTCTATCCCAGAGCCGGATCATCTTCAAATGGGGTCCTAGGCATGGGAATGCACCAGCTTCCTCCCTGCAGCAATTTTGATGTCCCATTACTTGTCTTTCTCCCCCCAGTTACCATAAACACTGCTCAAAACTGTCAGTGTGCATACTATGTTCTTCTTTATTTTTAATATGAAGGCAGATATATGGATTTAATGTAAAAGTTTTAATTTAAATACCCTTTGTTGAGCAGGTTAGTCCCACTAGGCCAGTAGTGTCTTTTCAGGGAGACCCTTGGGGAAATTTGACCAGGACATTAGAGAACTTCCCCTACTTGTTAGCATATGGGTACACTATTCACAGCTGCACTTCCTGCCTTTCGTTCCAGGTGGCCTGGAGAAGAAGGGAGTTGTTAACTGAATGTATGGAGGTTCAGAAGGGAGATACTATGGATTTGCTTTCTGATAATTGGTAAGTGAGGCAGTAATTATATTCAAAAATGTATCAAAAGTTAAGAATGTGTTTAGTGAAGATGTCAGTGTGTCTTGTGTGGCAGAAAAGGCAAGTGAAGCAGTTAAAAAACAAGTGGATAAGTCAGAAGGGTATGAAAAAGATTCTGAAGATTTATTTCAGCAAAACTTGTACGAGTCAGAAGATGCAATTCAAAGCTGTATTGTTACAACCCTCCAGTCGGATGGGTTAAGGGATGATTACCTTAAATAAATGATTCTACAGAGTGAACCAGAGAGTGAAGCAGCTGTATCTTTGGGAGAAATCATGAACAAAATCCAGAAGGATGGGAAAGAAATTATAGAAGGTAAAAAATTGTATACCATGACATTGAAGAAAGAAAAAAAATAAGTAAGAGAAGAAGAGGGAGGAAGACAAGTGGCAAGAAGAAGAAACACATTGTATGTTTAAGTAGTAAAAAAGAAACAGAACTCATAAGATACAAAATATGGGACACAGTTATAGCAGCCTTTGGAATATCATCTAACAAGGTAAGAGCTTTGATTCACCTTAATAGAGAGAATTCTGTGATATATTTGAAACTAAGTAATATAGAGAGACTAAAAAAGAAAAAAAATAATGCACATTTTCAAAGGGAGGCAGATAAGGATGCATTAAAAGACAGTTTAAAAACTGTATGCAAAGAAGTATTGGACACTAAGAAAATGTATGATTTTAGAGGATTGTGGACTAAGGGATGGGATTGTGGGGTTATTTTGAAGATAGAAAAACATAACATTGTACATATTCCAAATATAATAACCTTTGAAGGAAACAGAGGTTATGTAAGATATGAGGGACAGCCAAAAACTTGCTTTTTTGTGGAAAGAACAGCCACTTAATAAGTAATTGAGATAAAAGAAGATGTTTTGTTTGTGGAAAAGTGGGACATGAAGAAAAGAAATAAATATGTAAAAATGTGGAGAATGGGGCACATATTAAATATCTGTGATAAAATATTACAGATTGAACAAAAAGAACAGACAAAAGAATGTGTGCATGAAGTAGCAGAAAATGTTGAAAATGAAGATCAAGAAACTATACAAAAATAAATTAAAAACTTGAAATACAAAGAAAATGAAAATGATGAAGGAGAGGAATTACTGCTGAAAACAAGTGAAGAGGAAGATAGCAACTAGAAAATAGAAGGGCAAAAAGAAATTTATTAGGGAAAAGAGTGAGAGATAGGAAAAGAAAATTCAAAAGTGTGATTATAGAAGAAAATAAAAAGAAAGATAAGGGGTAAGATATAAATATAATCCATCTACAAGAACGTGAGAGTCTTTTCAAAAAATGTGAATAGTATAAAAAGTATTAAAAGAAAGTTAGGGTAATGGAATACTGTATGTTACATTGTATGTATGTAATTATTCTGGAAGATACAAGAATCTTAACAGACGATGAAAGAAAGCAGAAGGAAAACCTATGGTTTGGGAATATTCTATGGAATGTGAGAAGAGATACATGTTCAGGAATTGCTGTATTATGTAACAAAACAGTTAAAATCTTAGATTATACTATAGTAGAGTTAGGTAGAATAACAGTATTCGATATAAGACATAACAAAGTTGTATACAGAATTATTGGAATATATGCATATGTTACAAAAAAAGGAAGAGAAGAAATTATCAAAAATTGTTAAATTATGTAGTGGTAAATATGGAAATAATATTGGTGGGAAATTTTAATTCTGATTTAAGGAAAAGAAAGAAAGAGGGGAATGATATCAAAACAGTATATGAAATAGTGAAAAGTTACATAAATGGGATAGTATACATTTGACATACAGTATAAAAGAAGTGAAATTAAGACAGAAATTCATTATTTTATAGTATCTGATACCTTGAATATTATAAGAAAGAATAAAATAAACAGTTTTAGGACCATTAAAGAAAAATAATACATAAGGATAGATAAAGGTATTAAAAGATTGAACGAAAAGGATTTAAATGAAGAAAAGAGAAAAGAAATTGATCAATTATGGGAAGATCACATAGAAATAAGAATGTTTTATAAAAATTGGACTGATTGGTAGATGAGTTTCAGAGGGAAGTATCAAAGGTGCTTTTTAAAATGTCAAATGATAAAAAGAAGAAAAGAAAAACAAAAGTATAGGTTAAGTCAAGCAGTATTTAGGAAAATACCAAGAGATAAAAAACTTCTATAAAAAGGAGAAAGAAATCTATCAAAATAATCAAGCGAAGATTAAGAAAAGGTTGTATAAGCAGTAGTACGTTTTACAAGGGAAAAATAAGAAATAGCTCTGCATTTGAAAAAAATGTGAAAGAAAATGAAAGAGTAATAAGAGAATTGCAAATCAGTGAAGGGAAAAGGTGAATACACAAAAAGAAATATTTGAAATCATAGAAAAGTATATAAAAATACATTTAAGAAGACAAAAATAAAAGATATAAATAAGTTAAGTAAAGATGAGAATGAGACTATGAAAAGAAATAAAAGCATAGGAAAAGCTGATTAAATTTTAAAAGACTTGGATATTGAAAAGGCAATGGGTTTAGATGGAATTGAGTATCATATGTATTATAATATGAAAATTTGGCAAAGAGTATATTTTGTAAAGGTTTTAAATGAATGGTTAGAAAAGGGGAGAAATGCAAAAGAGATTTGTATAACAGCCATGAAATTTATATGAAAGAAATAGAAGAAAGAGGATATTAGGAATTGGAGACCAATAGTATTAAATAATACAGATGATAAAATATGTATGAGAATAATAGGGAAATATTAGCAAAAGGTATGGGTGGATTGATGGAAGCTTTGATTTTTGGAAAAACAGGAAAAGGGAAAAGAAGACAATATTTATTATTAGTTTTAAGAGAAGTAATAGATAACATTATAAATAAAAAAGTAGAAGCTAAAGTATTGATTGGAGATGTAAACAAAACATTTGATAAAATGCAATATGAAGAATTATGGACTATATTAAGAGATTACAATGTAAGTAACAAAATAATAAAAGTTATAAGATCAGTATATGAGATTAATATTATTAAATAAATAGTAAATGGATGGTGAAGTAAAGAAACAGGAAAAGAAGTAAGAATAGAATGTGGCATAAGACAAGGTTGTCCACCAAGCAGCATTTTATTTATGTTAGCAATAAATGTGATTGTAAAAGCGATGAAAAAAAATGGAAATAACAAGATATAGGATAAAGGATGGTATTTAATTGCAAGTTATTCTTACTTATGCAGATGATATACTTTTACTAAAGACAAGAAATGGATGGAAAAAAGGAATTATGGAATTAAACAAGTACTCAAAATGATTGGTTTATGCACAAATAAGGACAAAAGTAAAGGATTTGGATCATTAGATGAGCTAGAAGCTATTAATTTTAATGAAGAAGAAGTAGAAAGTTTGGAATAATGTTTGCAACTATTATAAAAAAGGAGGCTCAATCGGAGAAATTGAGACAAAAACTGACAGAGATGTGCATATTTTAGAAGACTTAGATTATCATATAAGAAAAAGGTATATTTAATAAATTCTATTTTGTTAGGTAAGGGTGCCTATTTGGCATGTGTATTTATGAGCCCAACTAAATATGAAAAATCACTGTTATTGATTATATTCGCATTTATATGGGGATCAAGATTAAACCCAGTGAGGAGACGATTCTTGTATGTTCAGGAAAAAGAAGGAGGAGGAGTAAAATAAATAAATCCTATTTTATATGCAGCTTAATTTAATCTGTAGAAAGTGGTGCAGGGAATGAAAGAAGAAAACAGGAATTTAGTAAAAGATATAATGAAAAAAAAATACAAAGAAGTTTGTACAAGTTGAAGATATGGGAAAAGCTGGAAGACTGTTATTAATAATGTGGTTATAAATAAATACGATATTACTATGGAAATTGAAAATAGAAAATGTGGAAATAGAAAAGAATGGTATGAAAATATAACAAGAGAATGTTATAGTTATCCATGGAAAAACCTAGATAATAAACAAAGAAATGCATTTAAAAACAAGCTTATATGGATCAAAAATGTATGAATGCAAAGATTTTATGTGGGGATTGCTGATAAGCAAGTTACACATTAAAGCAAATAATCAATATAAAAGAATTCAAGAAAGAATATGTAACTATTGTGGAGAAATTGAGATGACAGAACATGCATTCTTGAATTGTGCAAGAGTAAACAAATTGTGGGAAAATTATATGAAATTAATGTATTCAAGGATGATAAAAATGTGAAAAATGTAAATATGAATGGTGGTAAAAGAACAGAAGAAGTGAAAGAAATTGACAAAAAAATTGTTTTTTGTCTTGCGGGTCATATGGAATGAATGATTTAATGAAATAAAATATAAAGGAAAATGGGTATTAGCAGAAATTTTGAAAAAGATACATCTGTGGTTGTGGAAAAAAGAGAGAGGAGGAATAATTAAATGATTAAATGTATGAAATTATATGATGTTAAAATATAAAATGTAAGCAAGTGCAAATAATGTATATATTGTATATAGTAAATAGTGTAAAGAATATGTTGTATTTAATAAAGCACCCCTATTCTTTTTGATAGCTCAAGTTGATATGAAAGATATCACAGCACCTTCAATTAACATAGACATGTGAGGCTCAGTTTAATATCTCATCCAAAAGACAACACACTTAAGAATACAACACCCCACCCCATGTAAAGGGCACTGTAGTATCAGCAGTTCTTGTACATGGTGTGGGAGTAGAACCCACAACCTTGGGTATCAAAGATAAGTATGCTACCTATTGTGCTACTAACACTTTTTCACAGTTTTAGCACAAACACCAATGGCCATTTGCTAAACAAAATAGTTGTACATTGAAAACAGACAGCATGAGTAACAGTAAATTTATCTTCACTTGAAGCTTGCATTCCTTTAAAATATACCCCTGTAGTTTTGAAGATTTTTTCCATTAAGCAGTGAAACAAAATGTATGAAGCAGTAAAAGCCAAGTTACCAATTTCAGAACATTTCAATCAAGTCTAAAATGAGCTGTCTGGTGGTTGGTGTAACAGATTAAGGCTGCTGTCTCTTGTAGCTAAGGTACAGCATTTGAATCTGAGCAAGCTAATTAACTATTCTGCCATCTCTAAATAGGGCATCTCGCGTGCACACACACACACACACACACACACACACACACACACACACACACACACCTATGGCAGAGTATGAGTACCTGCTTAAAAAACACTTATCTCTGTCTATGGCTGGTAGCAAAGCAGGAATTTCTCTAGTTTATGAAAGTTCCAATGTGCCTTGAATCTGGGCCCTAAGGCACCTAGTGCTGGATCCAGCTGTGATCTATCCTTAAGTTTTTTTTCTATCTCAACAGCTTTTTTTCTGATGATTGTAATTGCTTACCACTTCAGCCATCTTGATGTCATCTGCATATTTACTTAACGTCATCCTGTCATACCATTCAATACCTTTAATGTGCATACATTATATTAAATAGAACTCAACCAGCTCCAACAGAATAGCTAAAATGGTATTCTTCCAATATAATAAATGCCCTTAATTATGTTAAATTCCTCCTCATATCATCCCATGACAGTATTTTTTTGTGTGGCAGTTGGTACAGAGGGTTAAGGCTGTAAGTTGTGGTACATGGTTTGATTCCTTCATCCCTCATTTGTCTGCTGAGTGACTGTGAACAAGTCAATTAACCAGCCATTTCTCCTGGGTCACTCCTGAAAAGGGACTTTGTGTCCAGTGGGACTACCTGGTTAAAATGGGAAGAATTACTGTATTTCTCATTATATGACTCAGGCATATATGTTAAACAGTATCATATGCTTTTGCATGATATCTCGACAGTATATAACCTGGCAGACACAAGTCATTTGCATTTAAAACATCATGAAACTGATATAATAATGGCAATGTATGTCTGGAGAAAAAGTAACATTTGCAAATATGTCCAGATAATTTGTACAGTAAAACATATAATTCTGTGTTCAAGGGTGTAAAAAATAAATGTTTTATTTGCATTTAAGGAAATCAGAATACATGGGCATAATCAATCCTGGTTAAAAATTAATTACAGTAATCACAGTAAAATACAGAATTGCCAAAGGAAGTTAAAGTATTCCTGCTGGTTGTTGTGTCTTTCGGCTTTTCCCGGTTAGGGGTCGCCACAGTGGAACTTCGGTCTGCTAATGATTGGCAGTAGACTTTTACGTGCCAAGTTGCATGCTGGTGATGGAAAGAAATGTTCACACATATAATTAATCGCATTTAAGGTTAAGAAGTAGGTTTTTGTATAAGAACGTGATCTGACTTTTTCTTCTGTAATCCATTCGGTGTTCTACTGAAAGGAACTAACATTCATAGAGGAGTGGTAAAAACTGGCTATATTTATTGAAGCCAGCAATTATTCAAATAATGACAGCCTGATAGTCTTTTTGTGCTTTCAGCATTTTGATCAGTACCTGTGACTAAGACCAGCAACTGCTCCTTTACTTTTATACACACTTCATAACAAATAAAGCACTGATTGTTTGGATAACTGAACTGAAAAACACTTTTCTCTAGGATACTGTATTAATGCAGCTGAGATGAGTCAGGTAATCACAATGAGCATTTCTGATCCCACATGTAAGACTTGCAGGACAGGAAAGACCTGAAGAGTAAAAACTGAACTTTATCTAGATACCAAGCACTGATGCATATGTGTATGACCTGATGTGCACATGGCTCACAATTCTCTGTGTTCATGTGATAAATAGCAAAAAAAAAAAAAAAAAAAAAAATATATATATATATATATATATATATATATAAAAAGTGGCCAGAAAATTATTTTAAATGGCCAAAAAATATCTTAAGTGGCCAGAAAATTATCTTTATAATTATTTAAGACACAGCAGCAAAAGAATGGCTTTATCATTTATTGATTTATTATTGTTTATTGATATTTGTTTACCAAGAAAGTTTGAATGGGACAGTTGTCCTTTTTCCATGGAGGCATGGGGAGAAAAGCTCTAAGGTAATATTTTTAATGCAATCCATATTTACAATAATTTGTTTTATAATGTAGTTCCAGTGAACACATAGCATAATAGCCATTATAATAAAATTCGTATTGATATTCACAAAAATTAAATTTACAAACCTTGTACTGAGATTTTAGAGATAGAAGAGTGGTGCATAAGGAAGAGTAATTTAAGAAACACAACAGAGTGAGATATTAGAGGAGATAAGCAAGTCTAAGTGTTAACAGAAAAGTGATGGGGGTTACATATCAGAAATAGGCAGAATGAACTCAAGGTACCATTTTCTCTTTCAACAGCAATTAGTCGAACAGAATAATATGATTCTGCTTTACTTTTCCTTTTTCTAGCCTAAATCATCCTGGGAAAAATAGTTTATGGCATATACAGCAGGGCACTTATTGCATTATATTTCTCAATTGAAAATAACTGTTAAGTCATTTCAGTCTTTAGCTAACTATTAATTTCAGCTCACCAAACAGGGTTCCTTTATTGGCAAGCACTTCAGTTTTCTCTCTCCTGATGTCTGCTCCTTCTGGAGTTCTACTGGGCATATCTTCCCACCCATCTTTGCCCAGCCTTCAGGCTACGACTTTCTTTCCTTCTTTGCATGGTGGGACATTCTTCCCAGAGATTTCCAAGCATTAGTTTGTTTTTCTCTGGGCTCTAGTTCTCTGCCATTAGGGTACCTTCTTTTTATAGTGGCATTCTCTGTCTCTCAATCTCTAGTGAGAGCTACCAGCTTTACCTCTCGTCTCTCTGAAATGAATTGTATATCTTTTAAATTGAAAGGAGCATTTCTTACTCCTTCAGTTTAGATTTCTAATGGTAATCTCTAGCTATGAACACCTCTTGATGCACTGTCTTTACCTTGGAGTATCACAGATCACACTTCCATGTGTGGTATATCACATACTGTAAATCTTCGAAGCACAAGATTGTCATTCCATTGAAAATGTAGTTAGTATCTTGGATGGTTGTTAAGTTTTTTCTACTAAGCAGCATAAGTAATGTATGACATGATTAAGTACATGTACACAGAGAAATGCCTCTGGTGTCATAATCAAAACTACAGATAGTTCCATGTCACCTGTGATAAAATCAAATATTTAAATTCTGTTCAACTTCCAGAACACTGATTTCAAAGATTAATCTGTACAAACATTTCACATAGAGACAATATCCTCAATGGTGATATGTAGGAATCTTTACTTCTGCAAACATTTAATCATTTCAGGGGTCTCAATATATAGGAAAGGGAGAATTTCCTCACATCTGAGAAAATAGCATTTATTCTCACAGATTGGGATTTATTATAGCAATCATTGTTTGCCATATCATAGAACTTAGGGCAGGTGTCATACAAAATGATCTTCTAGCACTAAGTCAAATAATCAAAGCCATTAGGTGAAGTCACATTACTGAAGGCATCCAGAACACAACAACCTGCTGAAGCAGAAAGATTAAAATGACTTTTAATTTAAAAACTTCAGATACTTATGCCAATGACAACAGTCATTCCACTAAATTGTCAGTAGCAAAACTGCCAAAAAACATTAGAATTCTCTTTCTGACTTTAAACATATGCTGACAGTCACATGCAATATGTTGTAAATGTTATAACTTGATGTCAGAATCCCACAAAATTGAATGGAATGGCAAAATATAAACTCAAAAGTAATGATAGTGGTAATCATTTATTTAAGTTACTTGTACACCAGACATTTGAAAATTAGGCAGTTTGCACGATTAAACACAATATAAAATGGGTAGCTTTGAAATTGCTTATTAAATTGTACTTTCAATCATAATCTTATGCTGCATGTGACCTGGTTCATTAGAGTCTGGAGTATTTAAGACTGAATAATGGAAACAACAGTAACATCTCAAGTATTAATGTTCGTTTATGTAATTAAGCATATTCTTGTTTCTTGCACTGCAGTACTAAATTTAAACAGGTGCTCTGCAGCACTAGCTTTCTACAACGGGCAACACTAAATATTGTTTGCACTGAACTGATAGTACAATTTATTGTAACATTGTTCAGAAAAAAATTGATTTCAGAGCACACTGAAAATGAAACACTAATTTATGGGGATAAAAGCTAACCACACTTCTCTGTAAGTACATGTTTTTCAAAGAAAAAGAAAATAGCGCCAGAATGATAACCACAATTATAATGAGTAACATTAAAAACTTATGGTAACAATGTTCTTGCACTTCTTTCTAGGATTGACTGAAGTCATTCTAGGAATGGTAAAAACATATAATGACAGGCGACACACCACAGGTGTAATTGCACCGAACTTTATTAATGATTAAAATTTAATGCAATCGGGTAACAATACTTCAAATAACCAAGTTTACAAAGAGCTTAACACTGCCGTTCAATTGTGTAGCCAGCCTTTCTTTCTATCTGTGTTTATCTGTGCAACAAGCATGGATTTAGACATGGTGGATTTCATAAACATACTCCTCTTCACAGTGAGCTAATTTGCATGATGGATGTCAATGCACAGTGTGTATTTGATTCAAAAAAACCCAGCTATATAGCGTGGTAAGCAGAAAAAACATGGCTGGTCACATTATATGCTAATGACCGTATAATGAAGTAATAGGTATGCTGATGAGGCAAAAAAATATATATATGTCAGAGTGATTTAGAAACAATTAAACTTTGTCCAGCACTGCTACACTCACATTAGAGTTGCACATGGCCAGATGCTTGTGTTTAGGCAGTGTAAGCTATTAAATAATGTTGCAGATCACTGCAGCTATTGTAAACATGCATCTACAAGAGGCTGTATAACATACTTTAACAAGATAAGCTTTACAACATAACTGTATAACAGATAAGCAGATACATACAAAGGAAAAATGATGCACACAAAAAACACCATACATACGTGGCTAACCGAATATAGGCTGTCATCTAGTGCATCAGGCAAAGGCAACCCAAGTAGCAGTGAGCAAAGAGCAGGGCACAGTTATCATTATTTGCACAGGTGAGGGAAGGAGAACATAACTATATAAAGAGCTAAGAAGACATATTCAGTAAAATATGATGCATACAAAAACACCAACTGTGCTTTTCCATGCATATATACATACATACATACGCATACTAGCCAAGCTGTGCATCATACACAAGCAACCAACGTAGCAGTATACAAAGTTATCATTTGCACAGGTAGAGAAGGAAGTACAGGAGCCATGTTTACAGGGACATGTGTGAGTGGGAGCACAGAGATGAATAAAAATAAAAAGTGGTTATAAGGAAAGTATCAGAAGTAGTATGAGCACCTTAATGTTGGCAAGAGCTAGGGTCAGGGGAAGTGTGGGATTTGCTGGGGAGAGATGTGGTGGTGTCTATGTGTATGTGTGTGTGTGTGTGTGTGTGTGTGTGTGTGTGTGTGTGTGTGTGTGTGTGTGTGTCTGTGTCTGTGTCTGTGCATGTGTGTGTGCCTATAGGGGCACAGCCTCAGCACATGGTGCAACATTGCTCTGTGGCCTACTGGTCAGGTACAGTGTATGCTGGACAAAGGGTTTCACTTCCCCTGCATGTCCCTGCCCAGGAGAGTTGGCTTTGCCATAGTTGCAACAGATGTCTCATGGCCTAGGCTAGATGTTGCTATATTACCTGACTTTGCTAACATCCACTGGTGGATGTGCCAGCATGATGATGGCCACAACCACAGGGACAGTCTCATCTAGGTCTGGACACATCCACAGCTGATATTTCAGTGGACATGCTACACTATTAAACAAGGTTCTTCCTCATCCATAGCCAGTTTGACTAACATCCAAGGACATTACAGATGACTGACTGCAAAGACAACCCTTTGCCCCGACAGATGACCCAGAGTACACAATGTTTCCAATGTGTGATTCTTTCCAGTCAATAAATCATAAATACAATTCATGCACTCCTGTATGTCAGAATACACAGCCTGGATTATCTTCACAATTTCTGCAGAGGCTCTGGTGGAACTCAGCTGTGCCTCTATGATAGGTCTGAACATGTACTGGGTGGTAGCTACTGACACATCAGCTTTTGGGAGGCATTAATCATACGACTATGAGCATTGGTATGAACACCCCTGTGAGAATCCTTACACCTACAGCTGCTAGGGGCAGATTCATACTTCTCAGCTGTCCAGATTTTTGCAGAAATGTCCACATTTTTGCCTCATATTTTTGTCTTTTCCTCATAAAATTTGTGCCAAATTATTCAGGTATAAAGTCACTAAATAATACTAAATAATAACAAACATTTGAGTTTCAGACTTAATATCCATCAGAAAATACATAATAATTCAAAATCTGTTATTCTAGCAACTTTCTAAGTTTATAGAAATACTTTTTAAAATCTGTCGCTATTTTTCGACCTTTGTCCCCCCATTATTAAGGGCTTTGTCCATATTTCTCGCACTCAGAGGTTGAAATGTATCAGGTATAGCTTTACTGCAGGCCAATACACTTCCCTGTTCTACTGTGTCACCATTAACCTGTCCACTCTCAGATGGTAATGTGTTCAGGTTATGCACAAACATAGAGACTGTGCCTGGAGTCTGAGGAGGGGATGTGGGAGGGGTCACACTTCCTGTGTCAAACACACACACTCTGCATCCTTGGACTGTGCCAGCTCATCCCTGCCATCATCATCATCATCATCTTCATCATCAGATACTAATGATCCTCCAGTATCAAACTGGGGTAGTTCCAGAGTGCTGGAGCCACTTTAGGTTTCACCAGTAAACACACCAAACAAAAATATATGCAGTGTAAGTAATGATGAATGCAGCTAATATCAGTACGACTATAAGTATATATGATATTGGGATATAACCATGCCCATACTTTGTGCAAATGGATGTTGCATTGGACACCAGATGTACATAATCTGGAACAAATGTGATAAGGATTTTATATACTGTAATGTGACTAACAGTAAAAATAGGGCCAGATAGCAATAGTAGGAATACATACCTAGGGTACCATCAGTGGAAATTCTCTGGGGACTATCTATCTCTGCCATAATACCCAGCACTGCACTGTGGAACTCTGTGGAGTTGGTACTTCTGTTAATAGTTACTGTTATATGCAGCAGCACAGACAAGGTCTGTCAACCCTACACAGGAAGCAACAGCAGTGCTATCACCTCCAGCACCAACAAAGAAACCTAGCATATGTGGGTCCCAGCATGCCATAGCTTCCTCTAGATGTTCTACCCTACCTACCCCAATCTGCATTAGGTAGCCCTACACTGAATGCTGATAAATTGGTACCCATTGGTAGCAGAGCAACTGAAAGTGACAATTATGTCTTGAGTCAGGAACATGCTGAGCTTGGGGTGAAGATACTGGACAAAAGGATTGATGCCTGCTTTGCCATGTGAAGTCCATGCTCCAGCAGCTCACTAAGTCTCATCCCTGCCTAGAGCTGCCACCAGATTCTGAGGCAGGACCTAGTGATGATTGGTCCCAGGAAGATGAGTAATGTCCCACTGAACCAAAAGCTGGTAGAGGTTGTATCTCCAAACATGTATGTCTAGCTCCAAACATGGTGCTCCCCTCCTTTCTGTGTCCATGCCCACCCCTGTCTAATATACAATCCTCCCTTTACCATTGTATGGAAAAGACTAGTAACTTATATTAAAGCAATCTGGACACTTATTATGGAATGACTGTTTTGGCATATTGGCCGGCTAGAAAGGCATTATTGCCAGTGCCTGAAATATTTCTATGTATGCATGTATGTATGCATGTATGTATGTATGTATGTATGTATGTATGCATATATATTATCTTCTCTCTGTTTATCTGATGACTCCTCCACCATTGTGTTCCCGGTTCCTCATTGAGTTACCCCACATCCAGTCTGTCATGTCTGTCTTCCCTTATGACCTACCCCCCCCCCCCTTATACCCACTTCTGACCTCCTTGACATACTTCCCCAGTTTTTCTATCACAAAAAAAATAATAAGATCACCTGTTCCACAAAGAAAATGACCCCACCCTTACCTCTCAGTTTCACAGACCTTTATTTAATGTACAAATGATTGGCTGAACTAGTTCATCAAAAATGTATAGTTTGCTGAAAAATCATTGAGAATGCAAGTGAGCAGATATATCATCTTGTACTTCAATAGTATTAGTGAGCCAAGAAGTTGAGAGGTATGCTGCAATCCCACCTTCATCCTGTTAATTCCTTATCTGAACATGTGTTCTACCCCCTGGTTGATTCTTTTTTTATCTCTTTTCAATCCTCCAATTTTCCACCTTTAATTGGGAAAAAACAGATAAACACGCACACCACCTACATCCCCAAAGGCCTTACATATTTAAATCATCTTTCTATGGTCATGTATTGCATGACAATTGAAAGAGAACAATGTCACTGCTTACATGTAAGCACATGAAAATGCTAGTTTTTGCCTTTGGCAAAAACTGAGAAAAATCCTTTGAATGTGCTAAGATTTTATTACAGGCCGCTTAGCAAAGGGGTGTGTCACTAAGCGATGGTAAAATATGATAAAATTAAGACCTTCTTTGTGAAGCCTCTATGGCTCAGTTTTTTCATGATGTGTTGAATCTTTCTTCATTGCACTGGGTGAAAGGTTGTAATCCTCTGAGGGTGGGATGTTTTCATACAATAAAATCTTGCCATCATACAACTGTAACCTTTATGTAATAATGTATTTTTAAATGCCTTTCCTATAAGTGCTTTGATGGCATACCTGGCTAATGCTGTGGTTCAGGGGATATGAATAACATAGGCATTGTGGCAATGGGCAGGACAGGGGAGGAGGTACCTTACCATTTTACAGATTGCTGTCCACCTGTCAGGTAGTAATAAACCAAAGTAAGGTGGAATCAGACAGCCAAGATATCGATAATTGTAGAAGTTCACTATGTGAGACACTATCAAAGGCTTTGGATAAATCCAGGAATAAAGTAGAGATGAGTTTTCCTTCATCCCTACCTTTGTTAATGATGTCCATGAAAGAAAAAAGGGTTATGGCTGGGCTGTGGTTGGGGCAGAATTCTTCAGTGCTGTTAAATTGTCTGCTGTGTAGCATAATATTATTTAGCTGCATGTGTTGACAGATATAAAAAATCTAAGAGGGGGATTTTGTTTTCAGTAGATTAGCTAGTATCTGACTTGTTAAGCAGAAAGTATAGCTATTAAGGGTACAGTTCAATTTTTAATGTAGAAGTGCTCAAACTTAAGTAATTTGTGGGACATAGATCATCTTGCTGTCTAATACTACCAAACCGCATTAACTCCTATAGCAACCACAGGAACACCTGACACCAAACACAGAGGTTACTATGTAAGTAGGGAAAGGAAGTAGCTTGTCAGGCCTACTTTTCACATTAAACACACCCCAAAACATGCCTACAGACATTTTTCTCCAATATACCTACTCCATATCTTTGGAAAAAAAGAGGGCTTAGAAAAACTTGTTGGAATGTTAGTCCCCAGCTGTCCACCCTCAGTTACTTGCACTAGCCAGACAGTTGTGGACAGCATCCCCACTTCAAGACTCTACAGAGTTCTGAGTGCCTGTAATGGAATGCTGTGGTAAGGGTGCCATGGATAGGGCTGCACATCACAACTCTGCATCACAGATTCTGTGTAATGAAGCTAAAAATAAAAAAGGGGAAAATGCAGGTTTCCCATGTAAGATGAAAAACAAATGCAAGGGGAAACCACAAGCAATAAGAGTGCTGCTAGCAACAAGGATAAAAGTATTCACTGTACAGAAAACAGGGACTAAAAGCCATACCTATAGGTCATGCATGGACTCCCCATAGTAAATGCTCTATAAACATGCACACCAATAGTTTCTGCGAGTAGATGCTGACAGACAAGGTATTTGAGCATTGTGCCACATAAAGTAAATGTTGTACAGTAGCAGAAGAGGGCACTAACAACAGTTCTACGCAAAAAATGTCTGCATAGCTAAATGGTCACAGAAGTAGAGTTAGTTGAGCAGAGTGTCACCAGCAACATTAGGTAGTGTGATAAAAATGCAATCCTATTGTAAGGGCATGTACACTATGGAAAATATACATTCTGCACTGCAGTTTAAAAGGCAGCCAACCGTACAATTCTGAAAGAACTGGAAGAGGGCGAGTTAAGCAGGCAGTTAACAACACAACCAGAAACTCTTTCTCATTGTAAAGCAAGCCAAGAAACAATTGGTGGAGAATAGGAAGAATGCACAGAGGCCTGGTGTGGACAGGCAGTAAGTGTACTCCACCACCCAGTTAGGTTATCAGGAGAGTGAAGTGGGAGTAGGTAAACAACAGTTCAGACCTATACAGGCCCCCCCCCCAACAAAGATGTGCTGTAGACAAGAAAGCTGTGCAATGGTTGACTGGCAATAGCACTGTATGACAATAGTCAGGAAAAGCTATACAAGCTGCAACTACTACTCTGAGCAGCAGGACACAGAAGCAGGAAGCAGGAGTAGTGTCCACAGAGTTAGAGTACTAGCAGAAATCTATAGGGCCTGAAGCACACAGTAGGAGATACAGGACCATGTCCCAATAAGCAGCTCTGTGATTCTAGTTCACAACACTGCCCATGAATGGAGGGGGGCATACACTTGGAATACACAAATACTGATGGACTGTGTACCCCCATAGATATCTGCCAAGAGCTAGACCACTGACATTAGAGGGGAAGAATGGAGATGGCAGAGGGATACAATGATGAACCTTGAGGACTTTGCAAGAAAAGCATCCTGTCCTAAATACAAAGGGACAGCCACTGCAATAGGCAGAGCATGATGGGATGCACAGAATATATGGCACAAAATTGCAAATGGATGCAAGGGGGTGGGGTGTTAAAGATTGCATGAAGAGGAACACATGTACTGTACCTGTCTGGGGCACACATATGTTAGTGACCTGCCACAGTCAGTCTGCAGTCAGACAGGTGTAGACAAGGGTGTACAAGGCCAACGCCGCTGTACTATCTCACTAAGCAACACAGCAGGCATGTAGTGACTAATAGCAGGTATCAACCACCAACATCACACATAGACCTCTATATAATGAGTTGGGCAAAGGTGCTAATCCTATCCCTAAACCTGCCCCTAACCATAACATGCAGCTTACCTTAAAAAAAGCCCTTCTCATAACACTGTCACTATTAAGACACATTTGAGTTTAATGTATGGTAGGGTTATGAGTAGTGCATTAGGTAAAGAAATGTATTTTCTTGTTCAATGTAGTGATGTAGTGTGTGTTATGTTTGGCATAACAAATGGTTTGATGTGTTTTGGTCAATGTTTGTGTGTTGATCATAAAACCACAGATATATATATATATATATATATATATATATATATATATATATATATATATATATATATATATATATATATATATATATATATATATAGAGAGAGAGAGATGTGCATACATATAATATTTCCACTGAAACATGTCACTCACAAAAAATACAGTGATAACATTAGTCAATAAGACACACACACCCTGGAATGGGCAGGGTATTGTAGGTACATGTGCAACACCAATATAGACCTCATATCTGTGCTGGGTCAGCCAGCTTCTTTGTGCTCCAAAGACTAACTCTGATATAGCAGGGGTCAATCACAGAACCTAATGTATTTTCCACCACCATTAGCCCAGGGTGTTTTTACTTTTTTAGTCTTGCCTTCCACTTTGGCCTTTGTGGTTACATTTGAATGTCAGGCTTGCAATGGAAGCATGCAGCACATTGCCCCTCCTTTGCTGCTATTCAGCCCAGCCCATCACTTTTCCCTATCTATGGACAATGCCTGTGTGATGCCCATGCACTGGCCCAGTAATCAAGGACTCTCAGTCCTCACCACTAGCACCTGTGAGGGGTGTGCACATTGGGAAGAATAACAAGTACACACACAGTAAAGTACAATTTCCCTTAAGAGCACACAGAGATCATTAGTCAGTCTGGGGCTGGTTTCTCCCTTTCTCTCCAGATCCTCAGTGAGACCCCCCCACTGGCACAGCTATAGGGTACAGATCTCAGCCAAGTGGTCAAGCCAAAACCTCCAGCACACTTTCTGTCCAACCTGTGCTTCACATCCCGCCCCAAGTAGCTGACACACCCACACATACACACACTTTGAGATATGAATTATATACAAACACACAGACACTCCAGGGGAAGGCTAGCACAGGTTCTACAGCTATGCCCCTTTCTGCCCAGACTATAAGGTAGTACTGACTGCCACCAACCACCTGTATCAGCTACTATAAAGGCCCTTACCAAAGGGTATCCAATTCTACTGTGCAATGTTATTATTATCCAATTGGTAAGTGTGACTAAGACTTGAAAGCTATTTAGGAGTGCCCTATACAGTGTCACCAAATACATGCAAGTACTGTTAAGAGCTTAAATATCTCTACACACAAGCCAGACACAGTTAAACAGTTTAAAATATTTAATAATAAAGAATAAAAACACAAGACACTACTCAACAATTCAACACAGTGATAATAGAGTTCAGAAATCACAGGAAAATACTTTAAAACAATATGGTAGGATAGTCTGACATAAATATAGAAAACAGCTAGACTAATCTGGCTATATTCTATCTCTAAGAGAAATCACTGTTCTAAATTCTACTTACAGAGCAAACAAATATAGATGAGAATTGCTGGTGAGTTGTTGTCAGCTTCAAAACAAAATACAAAATGCTATTCTTTCTTTCTGTCCTTAAATTGATAATACACAGATCTGCTGAGTCATTTCAGATTACATCATTCTTGTCTCCTCTCTGATTTAGTTCCCAGGCTAACAGAACTCAAAATATAACATTGTTTTGATCTGCACCTGCCAAAAAACCCACAGCAATAAAAGACACTTTACATGTGAAACCTAGTAATTATCTCTGTCTTAGCACAATAGAAAAAAATTCTAGCTCAGACATCATGTCACCGAGCTTGAGATCAAACACAGTCATAAAATCCTTTACTTATCAGCTTTCTTCCAGCAGGGTGCACTGTGGTTACATTTTTTGGAAGCTTCAGAACATAACACAGTTTTCTTACATTTGTTACACATGACTGGATCATATTAATATTTACAATGACATAGAATTATTTACAAAATTCTATCTAGCTAGGCTGGCAGTCTTCACAACCCCCCCAACACAATGTCCCTAGCTTTCACCAGGGATCACTGCAAGGAGTATCCCCCTAACCACCCACACCAGGGAATTGCCACAGTCATCCCTTACTCCCTGCTACCACACCAGTCACCCAAGCCACTAAATAAACCTGGGTCAGGTGAGTAGTAGTAAGGACTTTATCCCTCTACACCACTAGAGTGGCTTAATTGACCTAAATATTAAATCAGTATATTCATGGACTTCATCACCCACAATACCCTTCAGAGTTGTGCCTGTAAAACAAATTTTCACTCACAAGTTTATCAGGGCAAAAATAACTCAATATATTTACTGACCTAAATATTAACTTAATGTAAGGAGAATTAACACATTTGTGCTATCTCAATCATGCTATGTTCCTAATAGTACCTGTAAAAGCTTAATGTCTGTCTCTGTTTGGACTGTTCTTAGAAGTCTACTGCATAACTCTCAACTGTCTAGATTTTCACAGACTGTCCAGATTTTTGTTCCATATCTTTGGTTGGTTCCTCATAATATCTGTGGTTTTATGGTAAATTAGTAGGGATTGATGTCCCTAAATAATGACCAGCACCTGTATTTCATACTTTATATCCATCAGAAAATGCATGTTGGGGATGTGGCCAAGATGAGCTCTGGATAGCATCAGTTCCTTCAGCTCCACTAAGATAATTTTCTAAGACATGAATTTTTGATATTTAAATTATCCTATGGAAATGTTTCTTCTATATACTGTTTCCAGATATCATCCTCTAGGATAATATAAATAATTTGATTTAGACAAATTTTCCTGTCAAAAATCTCTTTGGATTATTTCACTCATCACAAAACTTCAGAATGAGCTTCTCAAAAGCTAACAACCAGGAAACCATCCTCAAAAAGGAATTACAAACTTTGCTGACAAATATGCAGAACTTAACAATCAAAACAGACTTAAAGATAGACAATTTCAAAGAAAATTGCTCAAAACAGATGGACCTACTTCATGAAGATTTACAACAACAAAAAGCACAAATAACAGGAATAGAAGAAGCACTAAATGATATGGACAGCAGAATAAAAGAAGGAGAAAATAATATAAAATTTCTACTCAAACAAAACACTCTCCTTCAAACCAAACTTGATGACCTAGAGAATAGGTCTTGTAGAAACAATATTAGAATTTGTGGGCTGCCAGAAAAAATCTAAGGCAACAACATGGTAAGCTTTTTAACATCATGGTTACCTAAAATACTCGACTTACCTGAAGCCTTATCTTTCGGTATTGAAAGAGCCCATAGGTCTCTGTCTTCCTCTAATACTAAAAAAAATAGACCCAAATCAGTAATTGTAAGATTTCTTTCATCCTATGATAACGAAATAGTACTAAAGACAGCATGGGCAAAAGCACCTATAAAAGTTAATGATGCTGTAATACGCTTTGACAATGACTACTCCTCGATGGTGATAGCCAAAAGGAAAATATTTTTACCATTAATTAAAGAACTCAAAACAGCTCAACTCAAAACACATCTCTTATTTCCTGCTAAATTTAAGATCTTTCAACAAGATGGTCCTATAACATTTGAAGATTTAGTCTCTGCATTGGCATATGTCAAAAAACATAAAATAAAATAGAGGAAATGGAATGGGCTAGCCCATCATTGAAGAGAATGGCTATTGGCACATCTTGGAAAATAACAGAAAAACAAAAGAGACTGAAAAAACAAATAATAATATACATTGTTCCTTCTTTATACTTAATTATCAGCCATTTTCTCACGTCTGTATATCCTTTTATGACCTTTGGATTATTTACAGAACTTTAAAAAAAAGACTCATATCAGTATTAAAAAAATAGTATTTAATGTAAATGTTAATGTCATGCATGACTTCAAGGAAATATGACATTAATTCTGATTTTCATATTCCAAAGGGTGAAGACAAATAAGAAGGTTAGTGATACTGTTTATATGCTGCTGTCTCCTTTTGTCACTGTTGTGTTACATAACCTTTTTGCTGCATAACATCTTATAGGTTAATGCTTATTGGTATTAATGCAGTTTTGAAAAAAAAAAACAAAGAGACTAAATAGTTAATAGTACTACGTAACTTGTAGTTGTTGTCTTGTGTTATTGTCATACTAAACCAGTGGGTTGCTGCTCAGCATACTATGGGTATTTTAATGTTGATGGTAGTATTCAATGGGTTATTTGTATGAACAAACAGACATTGTTGTGAAAGTACCTTGTGATGACTGTAACTAGGTATGTGCAACCAATGGATGAGAAAGGCTTAAAAAAAGGGAAAAATGTGTAAAAGAAGATCACTTACTGTATTCTCCAAAGGAACTATCATAATAGCAGGTGATTTTAATTGTATTCTAAATGAAAGCAAAACAACTGTTATAGGTAAAAGGAAGATAATATCCCAGCTAAACATTTAAAAGACTTTATGAATTCATTTAATCTAAATGACATCAATAATCAAGCTGATCCAAAGTCATTACACTTTACTTTTTTTTCTAACAGACATGGCTCTTATTCTAAAATAGAGAGTCCTAATTTCTAATCAACTAACTAATGACCTAACTAAATCTAAGATTATCTCTTGTCCGTTATCTGATAATAACTCTATAACTTTTGAATTAACTATTAGTGCAAGTTGCAATGTGCAATTTAGAAGAATACCAGCTTATATTTCTAAATTAAAAGAATGCAAAGGGTTTATAAATAATGAGACACAAAATTTTATAGAACTAAATACTTCTGCAGACACATCGGTCATATATATTTGTGATGCCCTAAAAGCATATTTATATAGGAAAATAACCAAATGGTATAGTAATGCAGAAATCCTGGAATAAAGATCTACAGGAGTTGCATAATAAATTAGATAAACTTAAACTTAATAATAAGGACAACCAAGCAAATAAAGACACAAAGGAGGAAATTAACAAATTAAACAATAAATATGTAGAACTATTAAAATCATAAGTCTATGATTTGATTGTAAAAATACAAATTCTTAGCCTTCTTAATGAGTCCTAAATACTTAAGCAAACTTAAAAATAAAACTAAAAGACTTAATAAAAACAATCATATTAAAGAGATCTTTTCCATAAAGAAAAAGAGGAAGGTTTTTAACATACAAGATATATTAGAAGAATTCAGGGAGCACTTTCATAAAATTAATCATAATACAGTTATTATGGAATCAAAAAAAAAGAAAAGAATTTATAAGTAAATATACCAACAAAAATCTTAATAAACAGCAAGCAGACTTAGTAGATAAACATATTTCCTTCACTGATATCCAAACTCAAATCAACAAACTTAAATTAAATAAAGCACCAGGGAATGATGGAATCATTCTGGAAATTTATAAAATAATGCCTAAAAGTGCTCTGATATTATTACAAAATATCTTTTTAACAGCCCAAAATGAATCCATAAGTCTCCCATCTTGGAAATACAATTTTATTTCACCAATATTAAAACCCAATAAAGATCCAACAAATTGATCCTCATATAGACCCATGTCTTTATTGAATGTTGACTATAAAATGTTTATGAACATTTATGCTGACAGACTGAATAAATTTCTCCCAAATTTGATTGATGAAAATCAAACGGGCTTTATAACCAATAGAAATACATTTGATAATATAAAGAGAACAATAACCCTACTAGAGTGCTCAAATAGGAAAAAAAAAGATTTAACATTAATAAGTTTAGACATAAACTCTGCTTTTGATTCTGTAACTTAGGATTACTTGCTTATATTACTTAAAAGCTTAAATGTCTTGGTTAGTTTTGTAAAACTAATTACATGCCTATATAAAGGAACTCAAGCATATATAAAAATAGGTACATATATCTCACAAAATATTCTAATCTTAAAAGGAACTAAACAGGGTTGTCCACTTTCTCCTTTGTTATTTACCTTAATAATGGAACCATGATCTAATGTAATAAGAATGAATAGCGACATAGAAGGCTTTAATAGAAATTTAGATACATCATCCAAAATTCAGCTCTTTGCTGATGATGTCCTCATTACACTAAAAGGGAATAATTCTTCTATTACCTCTTTATTTAACTCTATGGATGATTTTCAAAAAAATGTCAGGTCTGGTTTTTAATGATGATAAAACAAAATACTTCCCATTTACTTGAATAGCAACAAACTAGAAACAATATCATAAATATATAACTAATTCTGATCAAATAACATATTTAGGAATTATATTAGCCAACGATATTAAAAATATAATACACCTCAAAAACAATAATAACCTTAAAAATATTTAGTCCCTTACAACAAATTGGAATAAAATCGTTTTTACAATGGAAGAAAGACTATCAATAATTAAAATGATAATACTTAAGATACTTTATATCATTCAATCAATTTCATTACTTCCCCCTAAATCAATAACTAAAAAGCTAAACTCAGTAATGTTAACATTTCTTTGGGCTCCAAACAAACCAAGAGAAGCTTTGAAATATCACTTAAGATGTTGGTCCAAAGGCAGGATAGCCTTCCCAGACTTGGATCTATACTCAGTCTCATTTATAATTAAAACAGTACCTCAGTTAGTGGACTCTTTTTATTCCGCAAAGTGGAAAAAATATTGGGAAGTAATAAGTTTGGATTTACTTACTAGGCCTCAACCATACAAAATAGATATGTTAAACAACCCATTTCTATGGCTATTAAAAGACCTCTTCACCACGTATATTACACCAAAACATTCAACTAGTTATATTTCAATTATTATAAATAATTTTAGAAATTTTATATATAAATATCCAATTTATAAAGAATGGTCTTTCCTTTTATATCCTATAGCCTATACACTAGGACTTGTTTCCTCATCTGATCCCAATAAAATATTATTATTCATAGAGAAAAACTTAATATACTGGTATCAGATTATGTCAAATAATGAGATAAAAACTATAGATAATCTGATTCAGGAATTAGAACTAGACAAAAATCTTTGGTTAGAAATACAAGCATATAGACAATTCCTTTTAAATATATTTAACTTAATATATCCTACAATTAGAGAATCCATACCTGTGTTAATGGATTACCTGGTATTGAATATTCAACATAAAATTTCATCTAAAGGTAAATTATCATACATTTATAGGATAATTAGATATGAAATATATAGCTTCCCTGAATGTTTATGGAATTACTTCCTTTCTATTAATAACAAACAATCTAATGATCAAGATAAAAAAATATATATACTAGAATCTGCTGGTAGAACAACCTCTTCACTTAAATGGAAGTTATACACTTGGAAATTTATGTATAGATCATTTTATACACTGCTGATAATGAGTAAGATTAACAAAAAAGATAACTTATGTACAAGATGTAAACTAAAGAAAAATGCCAATTGGGCACATCTGTTTTATGATTGTACTGAATTAAATATTTTTGGGAAAATGTCAATAATTTATTACAGGCTATATTTACAGACAACTTTATTATATCTAAATCTATGGTCCTCTTCAATACACCTATACCTCATTGTGTTAAAAAATAACTAATAATAAAAACTTCTTTTGATTTGGTCAATTCTAGCAGTGACTAGAAAGATTATAACCAGAAATTTGATCTCAGACACATTTTCATATAATATGTGGTTAGTTTGCAGGAATTGTTAAAAAAAGAATTTGTCATTACATGAAACATTAATATTTACATCTGTTATATGTCGTGTTTGTTATACATTTATTCTCAATCTATCATTAACATTATGTAATAATTAGAATGCTTATCTTGCTTGTATGCAAAAACTAATAAAGTTGTTTTCAAAAAAGAGAATAGGAAAATAAAATGCCGATATTGAACACATACAAGTGCGAAGCTAGAAAATGCATATCAATGCAAAAGCTGTTGATTTAGCAGCTTTCTATGTTTATAAGAGCAATAATTAATACCTGTCCCTGATATTAATATCAGTCCCTGGTTTTGGACTGTTGTTTCCCCATTATTTTTGGCTATTTTCAGACTTTTTGCACTAAGAGATTGACAGGTATTACTTTTACAGCACTAAAATCAAGGATAGCCTTCACTAACCTTTTGCAGCTTCAGTTTCCCTCTCCCTCAGGTCTACACCCTGCTTCACCTTGTAGCCTGCACTTCCTGAATTGATATTTTACAGATACTGCACTAGTAACTCTCATTATTTTTTATATAGCCAGTTCTGTTCTATTTATGTATGTTTTTTCTTTTCTTTTCTTTTCTTTTAAATGCCATGAAGATGATTTATTGTTAAATTATTAGCAAACAACTTACACTCTGAATAAATCTAAGTTCTTACTTTCTATTTTGAAAACTAGCCCAAGCTGGTGAAATGACTTAGCAGGTCATAGATTGCTTCTGGAAAGTAAGACTTGCATCTGTCGTGGGCTCCTTCCTTTAACATATTTTCATGGTGGGTGAAGCCCACTCCATTCATTCCTCTACCCTATGCCCAATTCTATCCACCCTTCAATAATAATATAACCTTCAGTGGCAACACCCGCAATTATATCACAACCAATCAAAACAAAATTGATAAGTCTACACAAGTCACACTTTCCCTTAAAACAGCATTATTACCTCATAGCTAAAAACCATCAGCCTCACTAGACAGATCACTCATGAATTAGTGTGTATAGTAGTTATTTGCAATAAATCACTAGAACCCTCACCATACCAATCTCCCCACCCCTTCTTCAACAAAACTCAAATACTCCTTTCACTCTAAAAATCAGTGATCACAAAAATATATTTTCATTGTTTTTCCCCATGTAACAAAACTCAACTTTGGAGGACTTTCTGTCTTGACTACCCACCAATATCAACCAAAGAAACCATCATCCTAGGTGATGTAAATAATAAGTGGCAATCTATTTCCACTCCTAACCCTACCTCTGTCATAAATTTCTACAACTTCACAAAACTCATCTCCTCTACAACCAGATACAGCAGGCCACTCAAACAAATCTTCTATTCTTGACTCGGCTCTTACATCTGACCCAATTAAATTATCTTCTTTTGTACCTTCCCAAACTCTATTAGTGACACCCTCAAAATCTTTCTTAAAATATTGCTAATTCACCCCACAAAAGACTAACGCTATAACACAAACTGCAACTTAGCTCAGTTTAATAAAAATGCATTTGCAGAAACACTGGAAGCTCGCAACTGGCATCTACTAAAAATTCTTCCTCTGGATGAAACAGTCACCTATTTTAATGACACCTTTCTCCCTATATTAAACCACATAACCTCAAATAAACACAAAAGAGTCACATTTACTCCCACCCCTTGGCTCAAAAATTCTACTTAACAACTTATGAGAGCCAGAAATAAAGCCTGGAAATTTTGTTTTCATAATAAAGCAGAGACCAATCTCCAAAGCTTCAGAGAACTCCACACTTGCACCAGAAAATCAGTCAGATCTGATAAAAAAAGACTCACTGCATTTCAAATCAGGATACTCACAACAGAAACTCAAACAATTCTGGCCCTCTGTTAGCAATTTGTTAAGGCTGCCCAGGCCGATCAACTCGCACAATCACTAAACATACCAAACTCATCTCTAACCACCTCAACTCTCACTTTGTTTATTCAGTCTCCTCTCACATAACTATCCTGTAAAATATCTGTCTTCACATCAACCCAATTCCCATCTCTGCCATCAAAAAACTACATCATAAGCTAAAACCACTACACTTCTGGCTGACAATCTTTCCCTGGAATGCATTAGCATGGATGCCGACCCTTTAGTATACCCTTTCTCTACCCGCAAACAGATCCATCCCAAAAACTGTCTACCCCTTACCTGGAAAAAATCATTAATTATTCCCTTACACAAAAGAGGAGACTCCAATGACGTCTGTAATTACTGCCCTATAGCGAATATTTCCCCACTATCAGAAATCCTAGAAAAGCGTATACAGTCCTATTTTCTATAAAACAACCTCTATCCAGCATGGCTTCAGGCCACACCACAGCACTTCCACAGCTCTCCTTAATGACATGCAAATTAACCTCCATAGGAGCTCTGTAAACTTTCTTTCATCTCTATTCCTTGACTTATTTAAGGTATTTGACAATGTACCCCATCATATTCTTTTGCAGACTATCTTCACTAGGCAATGACATTCTCTTCCTCAACTGGTTCCATAGCTATCTCTCTAATAAGCTACAGGCAGTAAAATAGCAGAAAGAACAATTGCTATTTTTGCCCATTTCAGTTGGAGTTCCTCAAGGTACAATCTTGGACCCCATACTCTTTAACATTCTTATTAATACCAGCACATCTACTAATGTCACAACTGTTATTCAGTAAACCAATACTGCTATACTGACAACTGGTGCAGACAGTTAAATCTGCCAATTGTAGTTCCCGTGGTATGAAGTTTTATTCCCTCAGCCCTTATTTGCTTGCTGTGTGATTATGAACAAGTCCCAGACATTGCTCCCAGGCTACCCCTAATCTAGTGGGCCCATCTGGTTAACAAATAGATTTCATTATTACAATTATTATTATTTTTATTATTATTATTATTACTGATAACTCCTATGTCCCTCCTGGAACTTCAGAAAAGACCATAAAAGCTTCTTTTTCTTTAGAAACCTAACTCAACTATTCTCACCTCCTGCTGAATGCTAAGAAAGCCAAGTTGCTGCTTTTCACACCAAAATCTGCATCCTATAAAAAATAACTTTTCTATCACCTCACCAAAAAACAGTCTTAACAGTCTCAAACTTATATTCTCGCAAAGCTACTTTCTATTATTATAGATAACCACCTAAATAAAGTATGACATTTAAATACAAGCTATCAAGAAAACCCACAGAATAATTGGGCTTGTATATCATAGCAAACACTTTAATGCCAAAAACAGGAACTGAAAGCACAACTGCAAGTAGTCAAAACTTTTTTAGATGATATAAGAATGTTGTTTGGTCTTGATAAATGTGCAAAAGCCACCTTGAAAGCAGGAAGCTGCAGCACAAAGAAAACATCAGTTTGGGACAAGAATGCGATATAAAAGAACTTGAGCAAGAAGGAGTGTATAAATATTTGGGAATCGATGAAGGATCAACAGTAAAACATGAACAAATGTGAATAAAACTTAGGAATATTTTAGAAGATTTAAATTAATTTTGAAAACATTGTTGACATCTAGGAAGAAAATTCAAGCTATAAACCAATTTGCTGTTCATGTCCTAACTTACAGTTTTGTCGTGATTGACTGGCCCCAAAAGGTACTGGATAGATTACATAGGAAAATAAGAAGGATGCTTCATGTTCATCCAGTGATTTATAAAAATCACTGTATACCAAGATTGTATATTTCCCATTCCAAAGGAGATATGGGCCTCCTTGAAACTGATTCCATGTATTGATCTGCAATCATGGGACTGCACACATATTTGCTAACCTCACAAGATCTAAATGTAGTGAAAGTTTTGAAACATGAGGAGAATAAATCTAAGATGACTTCCCTGCTTAGTCTAGCAGAAGCATATCGGCATCAACCAGGAATGGAAATCAGACCAGAAGTAGATAAAAATCAGGCAGCAACTGTCTGTGCCAAAAAAATCAAAAGAAAGAATATAAGGTGGAGGATCAAATGAGAAAGCAAGAAATGTGGAAAATGCATAAATATATTTACAAGCATAGACAACTCCCAGAAGAACCTTATGTTGATCAGGATCAAGCACAGAAATGGTTAAGGAGATGCGAATTCAAACCAAAAGATGAAAGCTTAATATTGGCTGCAAAGATTATGGCCTACATATATGTTTGCTTACAAAGTCCATTGAACATGTGGGAAAAACAGACAAATGTAGGTTTATTAAAACAGAACTAGAAACAGTCGTAGACTTTGTTGCTGGTTGTGACACACTAATGGCAGAAGGACTGCATACTGAAAGGCATAATAATGTGATAAGACTGTTGCACTGGGGATTGTGCAAACATTATGGTGCTGAAGTGGCTGAAAAACACTGGAAACATGAGCCACAAAGCATCACAGAAAAAGATGACGTCTACATCACATGAGATCACCCATTACCAATGGTTCAAAAGACAGATGCAAGAAAACCAGATATAGTGGTCCATGAAAAGAAGACAAAAGTAGCATTGATCATTGAAATCACTACACCCAGTGATTTCACTGTCTTGCATACAGAGGGACATAAAGTCATAAAATATCAGGATTTGCAGGCAGAAACAAGAGCAATGTGGAATAAAGACACCTAGACAGTTCCAATAGTAGTAGGAGTAATGGGTCTCATAAAAAAGAATCTACAGTCATATTTAAATATTTTACCTTCTTCTTCTTCTTTCAGCTTTTCCCAGTTAGGGGGAGCCACAGCGGATCACCTATCCGCTCATGATTGGCAGTGGAGTTTTACGGTGTTGAGTTGCCAGCCCAGTGCCCAAACTTCCACTGAAGGCACACACAATGTGCCCAGTAATGACTTCTTCTTCTTCTTTCAGCTTTTCCCAGTTAGGGGTTGCCACAGTGGATCACCTGTCTGCTCATGATTGGCAGTGGAGTTTTACGGTGTTGAGTTGCCAGCCCGGTGCCCAACCTTCCACTGAAGGCACACACACACACTCACACCTAAGGCCAATTTGGAGTGTCCAATCCACCTATAGCATGTCTTTTGGATGTGGGAGGAAACCGGAGCACCTGGAGGAAACCCACGCAACCACAGGGAGGACATGCAGACTCCACACAGAAGGCACCCCAGCCAAGGATCGAACCGGAGAACCTCTTGCTGCAAGGCGACAGTGCTAACCACTGCACCACTGTGGCCACCCTATATTTAAATATTTTACCAATATATGTAAATCCATACGAATTACAGAATGAGTCATTACTGGGCACATTGTGGGTGCCATGAAGCAAATTTCTGGATGACATGAAGGACTGAAACAATACTAATTTCATGAGCTTTAATCGTACTTTAACTTAGGAATGGGATCCATTCCTGTCATGGTATTAGAAACCCAAAAGACTTGGAGAAATTAAAAGAGGACAAAATAATATTCTCTGTATGCCTCCTATCTTAACTACTATATGCTTCCCCCAGCTACACCAGCTTTCATCAATTACTACTAACAAAACTGAATAAGGTTCTAATAAGTCAACTAAATTCACCACTAATCAGTCTGCAAAATCCCTTCGCTACCTAGACTTAAAATATTAAGGCTGGCTACACCTTCCACCCTATCTCACTGTCACCCAGTTAACAACTGCTCATAATATAATCTACAAACCAGAAACTCTCATGCACTGGATGCCTTAACAGAACCTTACACCCTGCTCTATAGACAAGTCCCTGTTAGCCATAAATAAAACCCACAACTCTGCTGGTCTGTCCCTGTACTGAAATTATGTCTTCAAAATCTAGAGTTCTAACAAATTAAACCCATCCAACTCTGATCTTGTACCTCCACAGGCAATACAACCTTGGTCCTTACATATCTATATTGCCACTCTATACCTCAACAAAGCAAATCCTCAGTATACATTTACTACTGCTTTCTACCCTTTGCCCCTACTCCCTTCGCAAGACAGTGACAATTTGTTTCTCCCCAGCAAAATTCCTTCATGGGCATTATTTTATCTATGTATGTATATACATATGTATTATATATTTAGTTATTTATTCATTTACTTATTTATTGAATTTATTTATTGATATATTTATTTATTTACTCCATTTGTTGACTGGAATAATCCAGGTGGACATAAAACCCCTTTTCAGTGGAGGTCTGGGAAGAAAAGCTCCATGAAACAGATAATAAGCAACAACTGTAAAACTTTCAAGCAAAGAAACAACCAGATTTTTGCAATACATTGGTTGTGAGGTAAAGTTCAACAAAACAAAGTTTACATATTTATAGAAATAAATTACATGAATTGTTAACACTAGGCTATAGTAAAGTTTCAAAGATTAGCCAGGAGTAACCCAGGTACAGAGACAGGTCTGGCTTATGTGTAGGTTAAGTTCTGGTCTATGGACTACCTTCTATATCTACCTCAACTTTACTACAATTTCTTTTACTTTGTATCTGCTAAAAAATATACATAATGCACATATATTCCTCAACTCCTTATCTCCCACACCTCCTCTCTCATATTTCTCCTACCCACAAATGTAAAAGTGTAAATTACATTCTAAATCTCACTGTGTATGCCAATTTGTCATGTAGTAATATTGAAGCACTCTATATATTACCGATTGTAGATTTTCTGCAATATAGCTGCCTTTTCAGTTGTTGTATATCCATTAGATTATATAATATTGTTCTATTGTATAAAACTGAGTATTTTGTTACTAGAACTTTTCTTCTCATGCCTCCACGGAAAAGGGGCTACCACAGCCCAGCTGGACTACATAGTTAATAAAAGGAAGAAGTAAATACATAATTAAAAACCACATAAAAAGCAGGAAAGATTTATATAAAGACTTCTCACTAAAAGGTGCATTATGTTTCATACCTTGTGTTGTTTATCCAAGATAACCATAAGAAGATGTTCCCACAAGTTTAAATATTGCCAAAAACGGAGGGTTTTTTGCTTATCAGCCTTCTAGTGCATATATTTTAAGGGTATAACTTTGCATGCCTAATTCCAGGTTTGATAGTGTTGATTTTTGTTGTACAGTTCATACTGCTGACAGATTATAAAAGTACTAAGGTGTTATTATGTTCATATTGCAAAAGCTATGTGTGTTTCTCCTTTTTCTGTTGTGTAAAACTATGTTGCATGGGGTGACATTTTGAGCGCATTTCATTGCTTGTGTAGAGCTCTTGGCGACACAGTCGAATATTATGGATAACTGAGGGAATAGCAGGCACTTCTCAAATAGTCAAAAGTATAGTTGGAATATAAGATATGTAGTACAGTGATAAGCTAAATCCTTTTGTTTGAAAATGATTGTTTAAGATAATATTTAGCTAAACAAGTTTATTTGGAAATAACTGTAGGAGGTATTGTACTGTCTGAAATTCAAGAAATCTTTAACAGTAAAACCAGATAGATATCCATAGAGTGGCTGCTACAAATATATATAATTTTATAGCAGTGTATTAGATTTTATAATTATGTCTGAATATGTATTGATGCACGTATGTTATAGAATTAGGCCTTTTTCCAATAGTTTTATGAATATAATGAAATATATAAATGAGTTGCTAACTAATAGGAAGATAATGCTTGTTCCTCAGATACTCCCAAAAACGGTGAGGATATAAAGGTTCCACAATTAGGACTGTCATGTATGTTTGTGTAACATTATATGTTTTGCCATTTAAATAAGATTCAAATATGCTTGCAGGGATACTTTCTATTTAAGGATATTTTATAAAAAATGAGTCATGAGAGAAATTACTTTATTTACGTATGTATTTATTTATTATATTTGTTGACTGTCAGATTATATGGAATTAATTAAAAATTAAGCCACTTAGACTGGCTGTCTGCAGTGAAATAGAGGTCTGTGTGTTTTCACTACAAATATTCCATTTACCTAGATGACTAAAAATAATATACAATTTGAGTATATGCCCAGGGATTCATTAAACTCTATGCAGGAATAATATAGGAGTGCTCATGCACGTCCTGGAGCCCTTTGCTGAATTGCTCGGCAGCCATGTTCTGTGCAGCAATTGCTGCACTATTCCTACACTCCATGTAGGGTTTAATGAATCCCAGGGATAGATTTAGTAGTTCTCATTGAAGAGGTGATTTGTTTTACTATGTTGAGCTAGAATGGGCTTCACTGGAAGTCTGAGACTACTAGGAGCTCCTTTGTCACAGGTGCATTTTTTGTTGATTTGGTAGATGCAAGGCACTTGTTTTAAGAGAGTATGCTTCTAAACTGTGGTTATGATTCAAATTAATGGATGAATTCCCACTGAAGCAAGTTGTGGTCAGAAGACTTCATTATTCCTAGAGAAATATGAGGGACTGCATGATGTTTAAATACTTCTAGAGTGCATTGGATGCCATATATTTTTCTTTTATTCCTAGCTGACTCTCTAATTCGTTTTGCAGAGGTGTAGGCTTTGCATACCTCTCAACCACTTAGTGCATGAGATCTGGACAAAGCCTGGCAAAATGGGGGACAAAGGCCCAAAAATAGGGACATATTTTAAATATTGCTCTTATAAGCATAGAAAGTTGCTAGAGTAACATGGTTTGTGTTAATACACATTTTCTGAAATATTTGAAACCTGAAACTCAAATATATGTCATTATTTGGTGACTTCAGTCCTCAGATCATCCCAGTGATTTATTGGTTTCCTGAAGAAAGCATGGGTACGTTAACCTGGATATGCTAACTTGTGGTTGTATAAGTAAGAGACACTTATCAGGAGTGGTGCATTGATAATGAGAGGATGTTAAAGATTAAAAAAAGGTCATGAACCATCTATGACTGGAATGAGAGTCAACTTATAGCTGAAGAGCAGACTGTAAGCAGGAAACATCTATTAGCAAAGTAATTCACTGCATTGCATTTACAGTAAGTTGTTGATTGCATGGCTTCTTGAATTTTTGCACAGGCTGAGAACAGGCATGGTGCATCTGTATAAGGAGTGCCACCTGTTTGAATAGCTGTTTTTTTCCACAGGTTGTTGAAGTCTGAGATGGTACAGCTGCCACAGCAGTGACTGTATGTGCATAGTGTGTGTGTGTGTGTGTGTGTGTGTGTGTGTGTGTGTGTGTGTGTGTGTGTGTGTGTGTGTGTGTGTGTGTGTGTGTGTGTGTGTGTGTGTGTGTGTGTGTAGGATCTATATCATGTTATCGCAAACTCAAAATGTTGAATGTCAAAATAGCAAAAGTGCCGAAAACTTGAAGTTCCATTTTTTGAGATCACAGTACAGTGAAGATTGGGATATTTGCCCTTTCCTCACTGTAGTGTGATCTCGTAGTTGGAATCTATATTTAGCGGGGGGAGCAGCTCCCCCACAATACGGAGTTCAAGTTTTGGAATTTTCTTTCTTTTGACCATTCAACATTTTGCATCTTCAATAATATGATATAGATGCTGTGTTTAGGGGCCTGAACAGTGGTTATTTCCACAATCTGTGGGGAATTGTTTTGGCATAGGTATCATGCCAGTGGTTGTAAAAGAAATGAAAATACCGTATAAAATGATTTACAGGCATGCACATTACAACCATACTTTTGACATTACAAGTACTTTTCTTATGCTAATATGATCTCCTAAGATCATAATCACTGCTACAGGCTATTCCCTGTGAGCATAATCTGTTCAGCATTGATATATCTCTAATCAACATGCATTTCTACCCTGCTTAATGCATGCCTGTGGCCATGTATGTGCCTCACAAACTGCCACTTCTAGTTTGCTTTCTGAAATGTCGTTATTGCATTGGTGCCCTTATCTGGCATATTATTTATTCCAACTACAATAATTATCTAACTCTGTTGTCATATGTACAACGCATTATCACAGATGTGATATTATTATACCTCAAAGTAACTAGCAGTTATTCATTACATCACCAAGCGTAATGATGTTAAAAATGCTGAGAATTTTGCAAGCGTTAATTCATGAGAAGAAAATGAAGGAGTGACCATGTCACTGCAGAATGAAAACAAAAGACATTTGCTTCCACATTCCAGCAACAGATTTTATTTGTGCTGGCATGTATACAAGGAAACTTATTAAACAACTATTCTTCAAGAATAACATGGTTATTTCCTAATTCTTAAAACAGGCATGAAGCTTTGTTTAACACAAACACATTCACAAAAGCTTCTTAGCTGGGTGTACACAGCCTGGTATCTAAAGGTTTTGTGTTACTTGTTTCTCTTTATGATGAATTGCTGATTATATTATACTTTATCATTCGGCACAGCTACATGAGAGCGGTTGGAGACAACATACTGAATCATTATTACCTCAGGGTTTGTATTAGCAAGGTGTAAACAGGTATAATTAGGTCATTAGAATAATCTGAACAAGATAAGAGGACACGTTATAATACAGGTAACATACTAGCTATGGTCTCTGGTCACCCTTTGTGAATGTATAAGTGAATGCAACTAAAATGGCATTTATTTAGGTACTGTCATTCACAGTGAATATTGGACTGAGCACACTTTGTAAATAAGATATCAAAAGAATTTGAAGAAGAAGGAAGAACATTCTCATTTGAACTCAAACACAACAGTCAGTCTTTTGGTAACTTGTGCATGTTTCTACCTTTATTTCTCTGCATCTTATACTCAAAATAACGCCATTATAAGGACTAACTTAACTTTGATGTAGTTGATTTAATATGTTATTTAATGGGACAATTGTAGGATATATTGCATGATAAGATTACCAAATACATATCACCCATCACTTCATATGGATTCAATTATTTCTGTCTCTTCTCTGGTTGATGACATGCTCTGCTCACCATTACCTACCAGTTTGATACAGGGAAGCCTGCTTCTAGCGGATTTCATTCAGCAATCAGTTGGTTGTGGAGGAAATTAACTCACATTTAAACTTATCTTGATAACTGGAGGATTGGGAGGAAGAGGGTGAGGCTGGTGAATACTTAGGAACAGTAAGGACTAAGGTATATTTTCTCATAGACACACTTGATCTCTAGTTTGAAAACTTTTGAGGGGTACAATACTTCTGTTTGTTCTGTAAAATGTAATTTTTTTATGAGTCTCTTTTAATGATTTGGGTTTTAACATGCAGTACTAGTGGTCCTTATATTTAGAAGCACTCCTAAATTAGGCATTAATCTTATAGAAAGACTGGATAATCTAGACAATAGGAAACATCCTGGTATTTTAGTAGGCCTAACATTATTTTTTTCAGTTTCCATCTGTTTTATTGAAAGAAGCATGGTTCTGTGACCAAAACTCACAGTATGACATAAACTATCTGAAACAGCTAATATTCAAAAATCAAACAATATAGTTAGCATTGGCTGAATGTGTGAAATATCCTACAGAACTCAGTTTTAAGCAAGAATCGTGTAACTTTGGGAACATGAGCAGGTGGTAACTCTAATCATTTTCTGTTTATGCTGTCATATACTCAGTGGACCCAAATTCAAATAATCTGATTTGATTAATTTACATTACCCTATGCACTGATATATAAATTATTGTGCTTGTCAGTGGTGCAGAGCTGATGTTTTCTGCTTGATATTTTTGCTTTGTGTTAACCATTACATGTTTTATCTAGGCAATAGTACTGAAACAGAACTCACTTGGAATATCATGTAGGCGAATGTATGCTTATTAGGATACAGGTCTCTAAAATTCACAGTGTCTCTAAATGGCCAGCTGTGACTCAGAGCCCCCCCCCCCCAAGAGATCCTTAAAGGGTTGTTTATTCCATTTTGCTTATAATAGGAGAGTTATATGACTTAAGGATGATACAGCCACAATTGCAATTATACTTTATTTAATTGTATCATTGCATTGTACTGTATGGTATTTAGTTTTAAACATGCAATAATTCAAGATTAAAAGTTAAAAATATAGGAATACTCAGCGGGGGTGTGCATCTGGATAAGCACAACTAACTCAAAGTCAAAATTTGTTCCAACTCAGAGAAAACAGAAATTGCTAAATTTAAAAAAAAATGCAAACAAAAGACATACTGCCTCCTTTATTTAATTTTATTTTCATTGCTTTTCATAGACTTTTATGCAGCCATCTTTCCTCATCTTGATGTTTTATAGATAGATAGCGGTATATAGATAAATAAATAGATATCTTCGGTCAAAATTAATTGTTTTCTTAAAATTAGGTGCCACTTAAGTCTGTCATCACAACATCCAAGTATCCATTAACTACTTAAGCAGGTGAAAGGCTTCCCTACTACTTATCAAATGAGAATTGAAAGAAGAAACAAATCACCAAGGCTTGTCTTCCACATTAAATTTTTAGCAATGTGGCTTCTAAGTTTATGCCAGCAGTGATTCCTTTCTTTTCAGAAATTCCTCCCTTCTTCATGTTGGTACAACTGTGGAGTTGTTTTATATATACATATACACACACACACACACACACACACACACACACACACACACACACACACATGTACACGCACACACACACATACACATATATATGATATAGATATGTCAGTTCTAGGATTAGTCCTTGCCATTCCTAAGAATTCATCAGCCTTGCATGCCCCTCCTCCATCCTCCTTGTTCACAAGATAAGTTACAGCTTACATCTAGATTGCACTGCCTTTCACACTGCTGCTGTTGTTTGTTTATCAAACGTTTTTGTTGCCTGCAGGTCCGTTTCTCAAATTGTTCTTGTTCCTATAGTAGGGCCTTCCTGTTCTTAGACCACTTCATAGCAATAATCAACAGCTATTGATATCTACATTGTACTTTGTACTTGGGTTAGTTATTGACAGATGCTATATTTGGTTACATCTAAGTGTGTGGCAGTTGAGTCTGGTAAATGCTACAAGAAATAATCGTGTGTAAACCAAACCTACTGACTCTTTGAAGTTTGTGATTTTTAGCAACATATAAGTGACCATTTGGTGCCTAAGAATACTGAATGAAGCATTTGTTTTGTAGCATCTCAGCCAACCTCTTTTCTTTGCATTGGCAGCAGTCCTGCACTGAAGTGTGTGATACGTAGCAACTGATTTAACCTTTAATCATATTACCTTTAATCATATTATCACTGGTTTATGAACATGCTTTTCTAGATTAAATGTGGAATTTTTGCTACCTGTTCTATTGTTAATACATGGAATTTGTTCATAGGTGTTTACTAGGTTAACAACCACAAGGGCCTTTTTAAGCCTAGCCATATAGCCCAATAAGTGTCAGCAGGGATTTGAGAAGTAAAACATTTGCAAGCATGGACCTGGAAGATGAACCATTTCCAGGCTGCCTGTGTCCATTACAGACATAGCTAACAGACCAGGGATGAATTTCCTGTTCCCCATCCAATTGTCCAAGTTACACTTGAATTGGGTTAGGGAGGAACACTGCTTCACATAGATGGGAAGCCTGCTCTTGAGAAGGGATAGTCTCTGATATACAGACCTGCCTCTCCACCAATTCCTATTTATATCACAGTCAAGATTTAAGTCTTTAGAACAGGTAATTATCGTGCTGTTAATTTTGTGGATATGCAGGAGGTCCATCAAAGTGGGGTCTGACAATGCCTTTATGCCAAGCATAGATTTCTCCTCAACAGCTTGTATGAGACCAAATACAGGGATAGGACTTTGAGGTGGTCTGCATGGTACATGTTACTTACTCCCTGTATACTTCTAGAGAAGAACCTCTATGAATGTTCCAGTTGTTGAATATGCCTGGTTAGGTACATACCAAAGGGGGCATTGTACTCAATGATAGGTCTGATGAATGTTGAATACAGTGGAACAATTACTTCCTTGGACCTAGATGTCATATCTTTGTTTATAATTTGCACGGCGCAGAATGATTTCCTCACTACTTTAGACATGTGATGGTCAAAGGCTAGATTACTGTCTATGTGTGACATCAACTCCCTAGCTACGGGATCAACATTTAGGGGTGTGTTGTCTGTATGATAGTTACTAGGGGTGGATAAGTTCCTGAAGGATACTATGCTGTATTTCTTTGCATTTAGTTTTAGTCCGTGGCTCTGACACCAGTTGTTTGTCTTTGTCAGCCCTTCCTGGAGATATATTTGTGTCAGTGGCCGATTCAATGACAGCTCCTAATTTGCAGTCATCTGTAAAGTTAGTCAGCCAGAGGTCATTGATCCTGGCCTTGACTTCAGAGAAGTAAATGCCAAAAAGAAGCAGGCCCAGGACCAATCCCTGAGGGAATTTACTTGTGACTGGCCTCTTTGTAGTGGTGAACTCCCCAATTCTAACTGCCTGGTTCCTGCCTGTGAGCCAGCTGGCAATCAACCAGATGATAAAAGGGTTTCAACCTATCCTCTTAAGGTTGTCAATAATGCCCAAGTGGGGCATTGTGTCAAATGCTTTGGCTAGGTCAAGATAGGCAGTATGAGACATTTTGCCCTTATCTATTTCTTTTGGTGAGCTTCTCAAAGAAGTCCACCATGCTGAGTAGGCATGACTTGCCCTTCATGAAACCAGATTGGATTGGGCCCAGTGTCTGGTGGTTTCTGTGTTATTACTGATCATTTCCATGGCTTTACACATGAGACTAGTGAGACATATGGGTCTGTAGTTTCCAGGGTATGTAGACATCCCACCTTTGTGCAGTGGAATGAATGTTGCTGTTCTCCATTCATGACGTATCAAGCCTGTTTGGAAGCTACAGTTAAATAGCAATTCCAGAGGTCCTGATAGGTCATGTTTCTTGCTATTTAGATTAAGAATGTATTGTCATGGAACTTGGCCTGTGAGGACAAACTTACCTCAAATTTAGCAGGCTTTCTTTGTCCTCTGAGTCATTCGTTTAGTTTGATGAGAGTGCTTTTATTCTGCTGGGTGCTACACCTCCTAATTTTGCCATGATTTTCTTCCTTCATTTATACAGTTTATTGATGTTGTGAATCCACATGTCTATATCACTTCATTGAATACATGAATATCGAATGCTCACATGAGCGAATATTCACGTACTCAAAACCCCCCGCTAAATATATATTCCTACTCCGAGATTACACATTAGTGAGGAAACGGCAAAAATCCCGATCTTCACTGTACTGCAAAAAGAATTCATAAACTTCGAGCACGTGAATATTCACTCATGTAAGCATTCAATATTCATGTATTCGATGAAGTGATATTGACCCGAATCTACCAGGGTGGCTTGTTTTTTGAATTAGTTCTGTAATCTTTCATGGTGCATACAGCTGCCTCTATGAGGCTATTAACGTGCTTGTATAGGGCTTTTGTGAACAGTTCTGCTTAGGCAGCAGTGTTCTCAGGGATTATGGGGGCTTGAAATTTTGCAGGTTATCACTTAAGGGTAGGGAGTTAACCTTAGAGCAGTCCCTTAATATTCTAGTGCTAGCTGGGGTTCCAGGTTTTATTTTTACTTTAAAAGGAGACCATTTTGTGGTCTGACCTTACCAGAGAAGACATAGGCTCCAGAAACATAGAACGAGGTGGAGGGAGCGCCCCCTCCACTTTTACAGCTGTAAGACCTATAGGTGGACCCATACATGCATTGCACGCTAACGTACATTCAAACACAAAAGTGCACGGAAATAACTATGTTCCACATCAAGCCTGCTGCTGCATTCCTGATCACATCAATCCTGCTGCTGTGTTCCTTATCACATCAAGGAGATTTTA
The DNA here is from genome assembly GCF_019279795.1 of Protopterus annectens. Lineage (NCBI taxonomy): Eukaryota > Metazoa > Chordata > Ceratodontiformes > Protopteridae > Protopterus > Protopterus annectens. Next base: position 817,459,405 of record NC_056731.1, on the reverse strand, counting down.
TGTGTTTTGGTTTCACCGAAGACTGTGCTCTGCTTATGCAGGTTGGAAGTTCCTTTTATGCAGCTTATGCAGGCTGGAAGGTCCATTTATGCAGGCTGGAAGGTGTGTGTGTAAGTCTGCAAGGTGGCTCAAACCCTGTACCTTGGGTACAGGAGCCTGCATTCTCTAACCACACCACCACTTGTGATCCAGGGAGCTTGGTCTGTTCCTCTTAAAATTTGTGGTTTTCTGGAAAATCAGTGAGAATGGAATTCACTAAATAATGCTAGCCCTTTAAGTTTCAGTCTTCCTATCTTTTTTTGGAAACACATGGTAACACAAAACACTATTTTAGCAACGTTCTAAGATTATACAAGCAATATTTAAAATGTGTCCCTGGTTTTGGGCCTTTCCCCCCCTCAAATAAATTTTGGCTTTTTCCAGATTTCTTCTGCTGTGAAATTGAGAGATTTAGTTGTGTCATATGGATGGTGCAGTGGTAGTGCTGTCTCCTCACAGCAATAGGTTTTTGGTTTGATTGTTGGCTGGGGTGTCTTCTGTGTGGAGTCTGCATGTCCTCCCTGAGTTTGTGTGGGTTTCCCCTGGGTGCTTTGGTTTCCTCCCATGTTACAAAGATATGCATCTGGAGCATTTCTCCCTGGGCCGCTGCTGAAAATTGGCTTTGTTCCAAGTTGGACTTTCCTGGTAAATAAATATTAAATAAATAAAAAAATTTGCTAAGAGCTTCAGGGGAAGAGAAGTTTAGTGTTGCTTATTCCAATCCGGTTTGCATTGTTAGTAGCACAACAGGTAGTAGCCTTTCTTTTGATGCAGAAGGCTGTAGGTTCTACTCCCACAGTATGCAGATGGATCACTGATACTATACTGTGTTGTGCTTTAAAGGGAGTGGATGCTGCAGCCCTATGAATGTCTTCCTTTGGAGGAATTACCTAGTAACTATGAACCTGTCAGTTTGCCACCCATTCCCTATTCCAATATTAAGAGCTTATCGTTTTTTAATGCAACATAGGCAATTTATTCTTCAAGTGCAACAGCTACTTTATTTGTAGATGAAACAATAAAATATAAAGTTGTTTCCTAGCAGCAACCTCTTCATTAGTTACAGATCCCTTTAATGTAGAATTATTTAGATGACTTACTTCTGCAGAGATTTTGCATATTTACTGATAATGGTGGATTGTAATGACAGAAGTTTGAGTGTTCTTTTATGGTGGACATTTTCTGAAATGGGTAATTTTGTCATTGGTTCTTGCATTTTCTTTCATTGTTTACTAGAAGAATGTCCAAACTACAAATGTAAAACTGGTGCTGTATTATACAAGGAATATAATTTAGTACAATCAGGAAGGTGAATCAAAGAATGCATACATGTATGCATGACCCTAAAAATGTGTTTGAAAACAGCCCAGAGGAAAGTGTGAAAGGCTCAAAATTATGGGCAAATTTTAAGCTTTACTCTTGTTACGAAAGCAATGGATGAAGGTAAAACAGTTCACACCAAATTACCTTGACCTGACCAAGCCTTTTAACACAATCCCCTACTCAGGTGTAGTACAAAAGATAAATAAGTAAGTTGGTTGGTTCTTCAACAGGTGTGGTGTGCTTTTGATTATATAGTTTTGGAGTTTGGAATTTGTAGTACAAAAGATAAATAATGTAGGCGCAAACCCTTGCATCACTAGCTGGATTGCCAACTTGCTCACAGGATGCAGGAGATCAAAATAGGGGAAGGGACCAGTCACTAGTGGAGCCCCCCAGGGTTTGGTGCTGAGACTTTTTCTGTTTGGCATATACATCTCAAAAGTAAAAGGAAATACCAAAGGGCTTTGGCCGGCTAAGTTTGAGATGTCTGCAAGCTAGGAACAGTTATTGAATCCCCAAATGACTTAACCATCATGCAAGAAGGTTTGTCCCAAACAATAACTGGTGTCAAATACATGACAATGACCTCTGAGAACTGACCCAATTGTTTGGCATTTGGGAACTTGTGCATACAGTGACCTAACCTTTGGCCAATATATGCCCAGAGACATAAGAAAACCTTTCTATATTGCACAGCTTATAAACAAATTGATTGTGACTAGATCTAGAGAGATGTTGTTGTCCCCCTTTACAAAGCTCTCATTAGGTCAATCATTTTGTGTAATGCCCACTTTGGCATGTATCTGTCCAGCCCCATGCAACAATTGGAATACCTTCAGAGATACCTTACTTAAAAGGATACAAGTCCTAAACAATAGGTCTTGCATGGACCACCTCAAAGATTTATTACTATACTCAGTATCCTACAGAGTGCTTAGAGGTGACATGTCTGGCATACAAGGCATCCTCTGACCTAATACAGATGGACCTACTGAACATCAGTAAGGCAAATGGCATCAGAAATACTCAGTCCAGGTATATAAACTGAATGTTGTGGAGAGATGGATATATATCACAGAGGCTACCACTGTTCCAGAACAGACTATCCATAAAAATAAAACAAAGCTCATTTGTTCATATTCAAATGCAACTTGGATCTAAGGATGTGTAATAGAAAATGTACTCCAGGATTGCCCCTCATGCCACTAGTGGATCGAAGCAGTTCCTAAATGCTGCATCCCTTATATGGGTCTCCTCAAATTATCTACAGAATGATCACACAGTTATTCTTACTAGAGCTAATATACAATTATCAGCCATGGGATAGGTAAGACCAATCAGAAAATGTTAATTCAAGCACCAAAAGGGAAGTGGCTAAGCTATAAAAGTCCTCCAAGTGAATCTATGTTGTGGTAGTAAATAGTTATAAAATATTGCCCTTTTTAGATTACTAAGTGCCCTTCTCACCCTCCACCCCCCCCAGTCTTCAACAGCTTCCAGCGCCTATGAGAGAAGACATTACATTGGGGGGGGTGCAACATTCCCCCATATTAGTGAGGACTAAGAGCCAGTTCCAGTATGGTAGCACACCTGGTTGGTATACTGACAATCTGGTCCAGGCAGTTTATGTTTACAAAATCCAGGCTTTTCTGTGCTTGGACATTTGGTGCTATACATGATCCCTATGTCATTGTGGTATATTGCTCCAGTGCAGACCATATTAAGGTTGATTGGCTCAATGTCAGAAGTTTTAACACTAAACTGCCAGTTCTTGAGGTTCTTGTCCAACTTGAACACATCCACGCCTCTGTTGTAACAGAGACTGCACTCATTCTTTACTGACCTTCAGCATTTATTATAACCTGTTGAAAATTGTAAGAAAACAGCTGTATTTGTCAGAGATCCAGTTATCTCAAGCTAGATTCCCTGCAACCCACAAACAGTAAACTTCAAGTAAATAATATAGAACATCAGTTCCTAACCTTCCATCTCCCTACCAGAACACGATAGACTTCTTAATGGGCTTACTGAGACAGCCACAACGTCATAAAATATCAGGATCTGCAGGCAGAAATTAGAGCCAGTGTGGAAGAAAGATACCCAGGCAGTTGCAATAGTAGTAGGAGCCACAGTTCTTATAAAAAAGAATCTACCAGTGTATTTAGATATGGTAGCAACACATGTAACCCCATACAAATTACAGAAGGAATCATTACTGGGCACATTGGGGGTGCTGCGAAGAGCACTTTTGACTGACATCAAAGATTAAAACAATACTAATTTCATGAACTTTAATCGTACTTTGAGTTAGGAATGGGTCCATTCCTGTCATGGTATTAGAAACCAAAAAAACTTGGGTAAATTAAAAAAGGCTTACTGAACTAGGCATAAAAATACCTTTTGGATTGGTAGGCTCAACTAGTGTTGATTAATTGGAGCACCTGTACCACAAAGTTTGATAACACACAAAAATTCCTAAACAATTAATTAATCCTGACTGTGTTGTACAAATAGTTAATCAGCCCACTTGGGGTTAAAATCTATCTTATTTGGTCTTCACTAATATCACCCCTACTTTCTCTCAAGTCATGTTTGTTTACAAATCAGCAATCTTGTCTGTCAGGGTATCCAAATGCACCACAATGAACACCTCTGACGCGAAGGACTTTAAAAGGCAAATCTATTTAAACTATATAATGAGTTCTCAAAATTAAAGTGCAAGATTTCCCATCCACTATGTGCCTCATGTGTTACTTATGTTAATAAATTTTACTCCCACCTAATAAATACCATAAACAAGTCCCATAAAAGAAAAAAGTCAATTAAATCATATAATAAAATCTACCCACATTAAAGACTCTGTAAAAATGATCAGCAAACATTTAAAAAGTACTATAAGGGAGACTAAAGCGAAACAAGAATTTAAATTAGCACCCAAAGCTGACGGTAACCATAATGCTTTACTTAGCAACAACAGAAAATTAAGAAGAAAACACATTGCAGTGTTTGGGCTTAATTCATAGTAGTTTTACCCATTCTAAACCTAAAGATATTTTGGAAATATAGATACATTTAATGCCATGCTCCCACCAGAAGCAGTCATTGAAGTCCTATAACTTCCTTGTCCCTTCTTCCCAATAGATTATATTAGAACATCCTAAATGTACCTTACAAGCAAAAATACCACCTCTATAAAGCCCAGCAATATACCCAGATGCATATTCAACACCATCAAACACGCCCTGTCTGAACCCCTTCTAAAAATGTTCCATTTAAGCATAGTCACGGGGTATGTTACGGAGGTATGAACTCCATAAATAGGTGCCCACTTCAGATTTCGGGAGCTATAGACTCATCAGCCTAACAAGCCCAATTTGAAATATTATTGCTGTACACCCACAACAATATGTTTTTGTCAATGTGAGATCATGTCTACTTAAGTTATTATACCTCTTTGAGAAACTTACTGTAGCTATAGATAGCAGACATAGCTCACAGAAGTCTTTGACACTACCCCCCCCCCCCCATGCTGGAACTGCAAATTAGCTGAAAGGGCTAATTGTAGTCCCTTATATTGTAAAGTGGATTGCAGATGCCATTTCAAGAAGCAAAAATGATGGGCAGTAACAAATCTTTAGTTGTCATTACTGGGATCCCTTCAGTTTGCCACCTACGTCTCACATCTCCAAACCAAAGTAACCCATATGTATGACCAGTTTAATTTCTCAGTGAGTACAAGCTGACTGTTGTCATTTGCACAACATCCAATTCCTATTCCTACAGTAAAGGCTAAACCATACAAATCAAAGGTGTATTAGAATTGGACTTGAACTAGATTCAAAGAAATGTAATACTGTTATATTTTGTTTCAGTTGACATGGTAGACAACACCCTATCATTGACTGATATGGCCATCAAGGTTCTATTTATCTATTTATAAGTGTTAGCATGCAGAAAAATTTTCAGTCACTGCATCAATATCTGCATGTCGACACTTCCTTAAACTGAACACTAAAAACCTTAACATTCCACATAATGGCAGCATCATATAAAAGATAACACCATTGTGGCTTCTATTCCTACACGAGATTGCTAACACTACAGTGTAGCATGGTGGGGGGGGGGTGCTACACTCATGAGTGTGTCATTCTTTGGATGAAATAAACTGAGGGCTCATCTTCTGGAGTTAGTGATAGCTCAGGTGAATGTAAAAGATCCCACTGTACCTCTCAAAAAGAGTAGGGCAAGTTGCCTTTTACCCTGGCCAAGTTTCCCCTAGTAGTAAAAATATCACCCTAAGTCTCCCCTGTAAAGAGTCTACTAACCTGGTTAACAAAGAATATATAAAAATAGAATGGTAAATGTACTCCTTTTCTAACAAGTAAAAAAAAAATAAATCTTAACAGCAGCAACAACAGACGTACTTTGAACAGTGAAGGGTTTTTTGTAAGGTAATGTGAAGGGGTTGCGGTTAGCACAAGGGGCAGTGTTAGGGTTAGAACAAATGTGGAAGTACAGTCATGGCAGTTTAATCCCTTAGGAATTTAAAATGTTATATCTATGACATAATTTTCTCACATTGTCTAATTCTCAATACATAGAACATTGCTTAATCAAAGCTCCTGCAGTTTTATACCTGTGATTTGTTTAGATTCTGTGACTTGGATATGAAAGCAAAATTAAATGTTTTTAATATTCCCTTTTCTCAAAGTTTATATAACATCAGAGGTAGTATATAAAGAAATTTAGTGTGTGGTGACAAAGCCCTGTACTGTGCAAACACAGGGAGCACCAGCTTCTGTGCAAAAGAAAAAAAAAGTTTTGTTTTCTTTTTAAATATTATTTTTGTATGATAGTTTAACAAGACAAGTTTTAATGCTTTAGATTTTTTGATTATGATGCTTTGCACTTTGAATTAAGGGGATACAATATTTCATTATAGACCTAATTGCAGTAACAGAATGAGATTTGGATCTTTCAGAAGAATAAAATTGGCTGCAACAGCATTAGTTCCACTAAGAATCGGGAATAATGCAGCATCACAGTTAAATTTAGGTATCTGTTTGAACCATAGTCAGTACCATGTTGTAAACAGTTTTGCGGTCCCCTTATGAACTGTAATTAATACAGTATCACAGCCAGTTTTAGGATTCCAAGGGAATCATGACTTGTATAAGAGCGCGGCCTTATTTCCTCCTGATAGGTACTTTTGAGAAGTGTTGTAGCACAGTCAGCACTGGGTGCTGAATTTGTAATATTTTGATGGAGTTCCAGAAGTTAAAATCAGGGACTTTGACCTCCTCTGGGATCATTTAAGCCTGCATCTGCTAATAGTTTAAACATATCCCAGGATTCAGCAAGCTCTGCACAGCATGCAGGAATAGTGCAGGAGCTGCTGGAGGCAATATGGCTGCCGTGCGATCCAGGAATAAGCTCCCGGGACGTGCACGAGCACTCCTGCACTATTCCTGCATGGACACAGCTCCTGTATGTAAATTACCCCATTTGCAGGTGAAAACCATGCAAATGATGTGAATTTGTGATCCAGGAAGCTGGCAGCTGGCCATGCAGGACTAGTGTAGTCTGGAGAAATGTAATCGGTTAGTAACTGAGTACATTTCTGTAAACTACAAAACAGAGCCATGACAGCTCCAAATAAAGGGTGTCTATAATGTGGAAAGCATGCCAATGCCCAAATATATGGCCATTGGCATGGAAAACAGTTGCAAAAAATATAACTTTTATTTTTTTTTAGCCGATTTTAGCTGTTTAAGTGTAGGGCAGTGGCACACAAATGGGATCAGGCCTGAAATTAAAAAAAAAACTTGAGATAAGCACTCTGTCCAAAATCACAATTTTGCCATTATACTCAATGGCAGGCAGAAAACAACATGGCCAGTGAATAGTGGTTGCTAAGGGGGAAGGCTCAGTGTCAGACTTGTAACTAGGCATTAGCAGGCAATCCTATGCAAATAAGGGGAATTATACTGTATCCTAGATCCCCCCTCATGGCTAGCCCGCACCCAACCGTGTCAGTGCAGGAAGACCATGGTACAAGCCTAAGAGCTAGCTGACATCATAGAGGGGTGTGTCAGACATACTGCAAGCTTATTGGAGCCCTGTGGCTGGGGTTTGCCCTTTTAGCAGAGCTAAGCAAGGGGGTGTGTTTGAGGCTGCCTAGCACTCTTTAGATTGCTTAAATGGGTGTGTGCACCATGCACCATGTTTTAAAGTTAAAAAAAGTAAACCAGAAAATAGCAGCTCCATGCACATCTGAGCACTGTGTTTGCACGGTGCACCCCTGGGCTTAAACAGGAAAGCAATGGGAAGGGAAAACTGCAGTAGGAAGGTAATCAAGGAGAGCTAGCATAGCTGGCAGATGAAATGTATCATAATCAGCCAATTACACAGGCAGCAGCCCAGCCCAGCACACCACTATAAACTATGAAAACACCTTTCCCTCTGTTTTTTTACACAAACTCTACACCACCAGTGTACACAAGCGGGGATATTTTACCAAACAAAAGCAACAAAATGATAGGGGCTGCAGCAGCTATCATAAATCAACATATGGAAGAGGCTGAGGTTGGTGAGGATGAGAATGCTGATGAGCAACCCACAGTGAGGAGAAGGAGAAGAGTGTACAGACCCAGGGTAACATACTAGGGGCTACATGAGCTAGAGATAGTGGAGCTCTATAGGGTGGACAGGGACCTCCTACAGCAAATTGTTGAGCTGTGCTGGCCACATCTCACACACAAAACCGACAGAGAGGAACCCATCCCAGTGGATACCAAGGTATGTGTAGGCTTAAGAATCCTAGCCACACGCACCTTCCAAAGACCAACTGGGGATATCATGGGGATCTCACAGGCATCAGCATCCAGGGTAGTCCACCAGTTCCTGGATGTCATGTCAGCATATGCCAGTGATCACGTATATTTCCACAACAGCTGTGAGGCATTGACCAGCAATATGCATCTCTTCCACAAAATAGCAGAATACCCTGAGGTAGTGAGTGCTATAGACTGCACGCACATATGCATCAAAGTACCACCCGGGGTGCGGGGTAGGGTCTACATCAACCTCAAGGGCTTCCTCTCCATCAACTGCCAGGTAGTGTGCAATTCCCAGGGCATTATAATGAATATGTGTGCTGGCTGCCCTGGAAGCTATCATGACTCCCACATCTGGCATATGACACAGCTGTACCAGAGATTTGCCAATGGGGACATCCCTTATGGCCATCTAGTAGGGAATGCTGGTTATGCACTGGAGCCGTGGCTGATGACACCCATCAGAAATGCACACATACCCAAACAAGAACTCCATAATGAGGCGCATGCACAGATCAGAATCATAATAGAGCATGTGTTTGGGATGCTCAAGTCACAGTTCCGGTGCCTGGACAGATCCAGTGGAGCCTTGCAGTACTCACCAGCTACATGTATCCAAATTGTCATTGTATGTGCCATGCTACACAATATGATCCTGCAGAAACAGCTGCAGCAGGAACAGAATGGGGCAGGGCCACACAGCCCCCCACCATTGCCAAGGCCTGCACAGGCTCAGAGCAACTCAGAGGAGGAACAACCTGAGCCTGTCTAAATAGGCAGAAGAAGTCATGCCCAGTATGCCCAGGCCGTGGCAAAGAGGCAACACATAGCACATACACTGACATGGTAGGAACCCAGGGAATGACACCTCTCTCTGACTCGCACATATAGTAAAAGGGATGCCAAGCATGACACTACCTGTGCTTAACCATGTATAGGGAGTGCACTATGTGCATCCGACATAGTCAGCCCTTCAGCACCGTCCTCAATACTGACACAGCCACAACGTAAGTCACTCTCCCTATCAAGTGGCTGAATGGGATGCCAGCAGATTTTAGACACCTATATTGGCAGCATGAGATCTGTAACAAATACTGGTGTCACCATAGTAGCCAGTACTAGACAAGGTGACAAAACTCACTGCAGGAAATGTGGTGGTCCACATAGGACACACATATGCCAGTCAGGGAGGCTCACATACCCAACAACAGTCTCAACCAGAAGGACAGGCATATATAAACACAAACAAACAAAGGCTGTGCTAAGGCCTCTGATCGATGGCTATGGAGAACAGCCCCCCTCCAGACCTACACAGACAGACTACAACAGGTCAGGCAGTGGGATGTTAGTTCTGAAGGGTAAGAAGTCAGAAACTGAAATGTAGGTCAATCAAATCTAAGACCTGAAGTACACTGATATGCCTCTAGTCAGCATGATAGGTCAGAATACAGAACGAAATGGAGTACCTGAAATACCAGTACAGTCATGGCAAATGTGTACAAGTGTCAGGTGTGCCCCCCCAATCCTATGTAGAAATGTAGTAACAGTCAGGTGTGCCCCCCCAATCCTATGTAGAAATGTAGTAACATGTATGTGTAGGTATAAGATTACCTGAGCTGGCCAAAGTAGCAGGATAGATTGTAGCATTGTGTACAATATGCAGGGCTGCGTTTGTTAGGTTGGTGTGTGTTGTAAATTGTGTGAGAGTGGTCAGTATGTACATGGTGAGGTTTGTCCTGGTGGCCATTGGCCAGTACTGCTGATGACAGGGCCAAGTTCTCACAACTGCAGTGCCAAAAACAATGCCTCCCAGCAAAACACATTCCAGCAGTAAGCCATAGTAAATGTTTGGAAGTAATATGTGTCACCATCTGAAAGATGCACATGGCATGAATTTGAGCCCAGACATACAAGCAGTACACAGGGGGAAGTACCCCATATAGACAGTGTATAATATGTAACTGTCAAATGGACACACATTTGGAATTGTACATACAGGTTAGCAGCACATTAGTTGGGCTTGTAGTAGGGAATACCGATGTCATCTGGCCAAACACTGGCAGACCACAAAGGTTACAGGTATGAAGTATTGAGAAACAGCTGATGTCCCTGCACAAGCCAGTATAAGTGGAATGCCCCATGCATATCTGTGAGTCAGATGCAAGTAGTGTCCATAGCACACATGCACCCAGCTCACCCCACCATCACCCACAGGTGCTACAGCTGGCCTGCATCACTACCAAATGGCCTACAGTCCTCTGCCAAAGGCCTGTGTCTCACTCATATTGCCAGTGTATGTTACATCATGGACTCCCAAATAACATGACACAGTTCACAGAACCCAAATGCAAGCCCATGTGGACAAATCCCAGTAACATGTCCACCATGTCCTACTGCATGAAATGTGGACCAACACCAAATTACTGCTGGGATGAGGTGATAACTATAGGGAACATATCAGATAATGTTTGCATAATGTTTGGAAGAGGATAGAATAATGGGGGGGGGGGGGTAGGAGCATGGGCGGCATGGAGTGTGTGAAGTCCGAAACTCAGTTGTGTGCATATACTATCCCTGCCTGCAAACACAGGAATGGGTGGCTACAAACCTGCTCGTAAACCACAATGTGAAGGGGTAATGTCCAGAATTATGATCCCTGCCTCTGGACAACCTGTGTGAATCTGTACAGCTGTGAGGTATGGCCACAGCAGGATATGGCCATACTGTCACGTTGATGGATGTACAAGCATGGGATCCTCATCCACCAGTGTACTAATGTGCTGAACCATTTACACAGACCCAGCAACAAGTGTCTGCAGCTTCCCCTCCAGAATGGCATGATTGTGCAAGAATATGTAAGCTGCAGACCACAATACTGGACACAGCTGCATTCACCCTGTGTTCCCCAGGACTTCGCTGCAAGCAAATATGTATACCTGACAGTACTTGATGACATAAAACCTCACAGTGTAAACCAGTACATATGTCTGAATACCTCTGCTAACATCAAGACCATGTAGCAGAAGCAGCACAGACATAATTACCTACAGTAACCCACTATCCTTTGTCCATTTTTGACCCCATATTGTCAACTGATCTACAGATATCCTGCAGAAACAGTTTGCTAGCTGTAGGTGTAGAACACAAAAGCCTGCACTGGACTACAATCTACCTGGAATGGATTCACACATTCAGTACAGAAGCTCATACTGGGCATGCTCCCACACAACAGAAATGAAGCCCATGTCTGGCAAGAACAGTGGACTATATATATCTGACAGTCGAAGATGTTAATGCACACACTCCTCAGTACACACCAGTTATGCTTTGCACACACTTTGGATGGGAATACACACATATATCCAAGAACAATACATTATAATAGGCCAAAATTACACATACATAGATGTGTGGAAGAGAGTGACAGTCATTGACAACGAGCCTCCCATCATGAGGCCTGTCCCACCCAGCATACATACAATTGGCTAAAACCACATGATGTGCAAATGTCAATCACCATAGACATTTTCCTCTGGTATCCCTCAGCAATATAGTGTCTATGGTGCTTGTTGCTTGTGCGAACTGTGTGACATGACTGTACAAGTCAGTAGTCATCTAGCAGTTGTATACATGTACCTGTGAAATATAAACCTGTGTGTGCCAGAGTGTTGTGTGTCTGCCTCTAGATGAATGGGTTATGGCCCATGCACATACACTGCACTCCCCATTGCCCTACTATGGTAAGCCTACTGATGTCCTCACCTTGAAATACACCTTTGGGGAAATAGTAGCCCAGTAAACTCTGTGGTGTGTCCTATAACTGTGTAATGCTGTAGTGTGATGTACTAACTAAGTAGGAGTTCTAATCCCAAACATATCAACTGTGTGTGTGTTTGTCTGTGTAGGGATTAATGTTTTTGAGGCCATTCACACTCACTACAATTTCAAATGTCCTACTTTGGCAGGGCTGCTGATGTCATTCACTTTTAAATACACCTTTGGGAAAAGAGTAGCCCAGTAATCTCTGTGGAGCATCCTATAACTGCATAATGCTATAGGGTGATGTACTAGTTAGGTAGGAGTTCTATTCCAGACATGGCAACTGTGGAACTTTGTGTGTGTGTGTTTAGCTGTGTAGGGAGCAATGCTTTTGAGGCCATTCACAGTCACTACAACCTCCATTGCCCTACTTTGGCAAGCCTGCTGATGTCATTCCCTTTGAAATACACCTTTGGAGAAGGAGTGGCCCAGTAAGCTTTGTGGTGTGTCCTATAACTGTGTAATGCTGTAGTGTGATGAACTAACTAAGTAGGAGCTCTAATCCCAAACATACCAACTGTGTGTGTGTGTTTGTCTGTGTAGGGATTAATGTTTTTGAGGCCATTCACACTCACTACAATTTCAAATGCCCTACTTTGGCAGGGCTGCTGATGTCATTCACTTTTAAATACACCTTTGGGAAAAGAGTAGCCCAGTAATCTCTGTGGAGCATCCTATAACTGCATAATGCTATAGGGTGATGTACTAGTTAGGTAGGAGTTCTATTCCAGACATGGCAACTGTGGAACTTTGTGTGTGTGTGTTTAGCTGTGTAGGGAGCAATGCTTTTGAGGCCATTCACAGTCACTACAACCTCCATTGCCCTACTTTGGCAAGCCTGCTGATGTCATTCCCTTTGAAATACACCTTTGGAGAAGGAGTGGCCCAGTAAGCTTTGTGGTGTGTCCTATAACTGTGTAATGCTGTAGTGTGATGTACTAACTAAGTAGGAGTTCTAATCCCAAACATATCAACTGTGTGTGTGTGTTTGTCTGTGTAGGGATTAATGTTTTTGAGGCCATTCACACTCACTACAATTTCAAATGCCCTACTTTGGCAGGGCTGCTGATGTCATTCACTTTTAAATACACCTTTGGGAAAAGAGTAGCCCAGTAATCTCCGTGGAGCATCCTATAACTGCATAATGCTATAGGGTGATGTACTAGTTAGGTAGGAGTTTTATTCCAGACATGGCAACTGTGGAACTTTGTGTGTGTGTGTTTAGCTGTGTAGGGAGCAATGCTTTTGAGGCCATTCACAGTCACTACAACCTCCATTGCCCTACTTTGGCAAGCCTGCTGATGTCATTCCCTTTGAAATACACCTTTGGAGAAGGAGTGGCCCAGTAAGCTTTGTGGTGTGTGCTATAACTGCGTAATGCTATAGTGTGATATAATAGTTAGATAGGAGTTCCATTCCCAGACATGGCAACTGTGAAACTCTGTGTGAGTGTGTTTGATTGCGTGTGTGTGTGTGGGGGGGGATCAATGTTTTTGTGGCCATTCACAGTCACTACACACACCTAAAAATGGAGAACACTGATAACTGTGCAGTAACAGAGACATGATCCAAGGCTCCAGAGAGCACCCCTGCAATACCAGATACAGCTCTCACCACACCTGTTGGCCACCCAACCAGGACCAAAACAATAAAGGTGGAGTAGTGTGCATATTCACACCACCAGGCTACTTGCCCAACAGAATGTGTCTGAAATACCCCCAGTGCAACTAACAGTAGGTCAGACTGCATTCCAAATTGTATACCTTGCTACAGATCCTCCACCATGCCCCATGATTCCCACTACAGCTTTTGAAACATACTGTGAAATATTATGATACAAGCAAACATCCTAATACTGGGTGACTTACACTACCCTGCCATTAACTGGGAAAACTACTTGTGTACCAACACGTGTGCCCAACGGTTCTTGGAAGTCATAATTCCCAATGCCCTGTATCAAGTACCCAGTAGTGCCACCAGGGGCTCAAATATCCTAGACCTTGTCATTACCAACATGGGAAATCAATGCTCCGCACCTATAGTCACCCCATCTGTGGTCAGGTCTGCCCATGAGCTAATCACCCTTGACATCAACATCCCTCCCCCACACCCCAGTAAGGAAACCTCCGTAACACACATCTCCAAAGCCAACATCATGCTACACCTGTCAGATGTGACTAACGTCATGACACCCATGCAGATGGGAACTGAAAGGACGACTGCTGAATCCTACAAGAAAGCACTGTACGAGCACATCCACTCATGCATGAATCATGCTATCCAATATAGAACCAAGATGCTCCCCACCAAGAAAAGGATGCCAATGTGGTGGCCCCCTGCCATAAACATACTGTACAACAAAAGGAGGAAACTATTGCAGAAATGGGGGAATTTCCAGGATGCAAAATACTCCCTTACCAGCCACAGTAAGAAGAAAAGATCCCTCATAACATCTACCAAAATTAGTTATGAACATAATATAGCCAAATATGTCAAACACAACTGCAAGCCGTTCCATAGCTATGCGAGGAATCTAAATGGCAATGCTCAGATCTGCTCTGAGCTACAACAGGATGGTATTAAATATACTGCTCCCAGGGATATTGCCAATATCCTGGCAGATTGATTCAGTGCCAACTGCACCCCCGTCCCACCCCTCAAAGACCCCATCTCAACACAGAAAGATTGCCAGATTCTGGTAATAATGGCCACATAGGTAAAAACCACACTCTCCAAAGCTATGACTACAACAGGCATGGGACCAGTCAACATCCCGAGCTGTGTACTACATGAGTTATAAACTGAACTGGCATCTCACCTATGTGCCATGTCTAATCATAGCCACACCTTAGGCTTCATGCCCACTGTGTGGTGCACAGCTACAGTTATACCAGTCCACAAGGGAGGATCCACCTTGGATCCTAGGAACTACAGCCCCAGCAGTATGATGAGCCTGTTCTGCAAGGCCATGGAATGTATTATCATGGAATTTAAAACAAAGATATTGGCAACTTGCAAACACTGGACCCCAACCAGGTTGGGTTTGTGAAGGGCCGATCATGTCACCTCAACCTGATTGACAACTGTGAATCCATCTCCGGTGCTGTGGATGAGGGTAAGGTGGTTCACACAGCCTATCTGGACCTCATCAAGGCCTTCAACACCATCCCCCAGTCTGGAATCATAGATAAATGTATCAAGCTGGCCGTTAATCCCTATGTCACCCGATGGGCTGCCAACTGCTGTACTGATAGAACCCACGCTGTAAATGTAGGTGACACCAACCCCAGCCCTAGACAAGTGACAGTTGGAGTACCTTAGGTTTCAGTCTTGGCACCTCACTTGTTTGGCATCTACTGCTATGAAGTACAGTCCAACAGTAAGGGACTCTGGCAAAGGTTACAGGTTACATATTGGCTCCCAGTGTGCAGTCATCTGTAACCTTTGTTTGCCAGAGTCCCTTACTGTTTGGCATATACTGCACTGAAGAACAGTCCAACAGTAAGGGATTCTGGCAAACAAAGGTTACAGATGACTGCACACTGGGAGCCAGTATTGAATCCCCACATGATGTGGATATTCTACAGAAGGGCCTTACAGAAAGACATGCTTGGTGCCTGAGTCATGGCCTCAGGATCAATGCCAAGACTTCTATAGTTATCCCCTTTGGGAAGGGACATGTATATGTGAAGTACCACATAGATGGCAGTACATTAAACACCTAAAGTGTGATAACAGACTTAGGGACACAGGTGGACAATGGTCTCACCTTTGATAACTACATTGCCACAGCAGTCAGGAAACCCACCTATGTGGCACACCTCACCACTAAGTGCTTTACATCCAGGAAAAGGAGGCCATTGTCCCACTGTAGTCATCTGTCAGTAGACCCAATACAAACTACAATGGCCCATTACATATGTACCTCACAAGACATTGGCAACAACTAGAAAGGCTGAAGACATAACTCATGAAATGAATCACAAACCTAAACCAGATGCCCTATACTGACCGTCTGAAAATCATCCAGCTATACTCTGTCACATATTGTGTTCTCACAGGCGATCTCTGCTTAACATACCATGCCATGTCAACCCCACAGCTGTTGGACATGCTACACTTAAAGAATTTCAAACCCTCACAGCCACATGCTCCAGGGATCCAAATCTTGTCATCACAATGAACAATACATGCTGGAGGGATGTGTTCCTGACCCAGAGCCTCCCTAGACTCCAGACTAGACTGCCCAAACATGTCAAGCAGAGTGCCTCTTTGGGCCTCTTCAAAACAAACCTGGACGATTGGATGGGAGATAGGAAATTGACCCCGGGGATCATGTCAACTGCCATGGTACAGGGAAGTAAATATTGTGGGGAGACATAGCCAGGGAATTGTCATGTCTAGGCATGTATAGGCCTTAGGGCCGATAGCCTAGATTAACCTATGAACCTATGAACTACACTTTCCATTGCCCAACCTTGGCAAGGTTGCTGATGTCATTCACTTTGAAATTCACCTTTGGAGAAGGACTAGTCCAGTAATCTCCATGGTGCATGCTATAACTGTGTAATACTGTAGTGTGATGTACTAGTTAGGTAGGAGTTCTAATCTCAGACATAGCAAGTGTAAAGGTTTGTGTGTTTGTGTTTGTGTCTGTGTAGCGATCAATGCTTTTGAGGCCATTCATAGTCACTACAACTTCCATTGCCCTAATTTAGCAAGCCTGCTGATGTCAGTTACTTTGAAATATACCTTTGGGGAAGGACTGTCCCAGTAAGCTCCATGGCACGTGCTATAGCAGCGTAATGCTGTCATGTGAGGTACTAGTTAGGTAGGAGTTCAAATCCCAGACATGTCAAGTGTAAAAGTGTGTGTGTTTGTTTGTCAGTGCAAGGATCAATGCTTTTGAGGCCATTCACAGTCACTACAACTTCCAATGCCCTACTTTGGCAAGCTTGCTGATGTCATTCACTTTGAAATAACACCTTTGGGGAAAGACTAACCCAGTAATCTCCATGGCGCATGCTATAACTGCTTAATGCTGTAATGTGATGTACTAGTTAGGTAGGAGTTCTCATCCCGGACATGCCAACTGTGAGACTTGGTGTGTGTGTGTGTGTGTGTGTGTGTGTGTGTGTGTGTGTGTGTGTGTGTGTTGGTCATATGTTTCCTGTGTGGACGTGGCTGTGAGTGTGTAACAACAGTACTCATTGTGAAGTGGGTTTTGCAGATTTCTTATATGGTGAGCCTATTATATGTCACAATGTTCACCTTACAAAGATAACAGATATCAAACAGCAGAGAGGTTGGAGTAGACAATCTATACCCCTACATGTGACATCATGGCTTGGCGAACAATATAAGCAACCATTATATTACCCAGAGTACACTCTCCACCCATGTCTCATGCACAATCACACTTGGCTAGGCAACAACCAGTATGTTGGTAGTTCCCTGCATATTGCCCACAGATAGTAACCATGGTGTGAATGCAGTGGACTACAGAGGGCGTGGCACCCTGTCCCATCCCTACAATAGGCAAATCATTTCATACAGTGCTCCTTCACTATGTTCCCCACTGGACACCTGCAACAACTGTAGAGTCAACAAATGTAACCCACAAAGGGCATACCATGCCTTATACACATGCTCTGTATGGACAGATGCCACTGACATCAGGGAATACCTGTATCATGTTGTCAATGTAGGTGCAGGGTCAACCTGGTGTCCATTGCCAGTTCTCACCACATGAGGCCAGAAATGGCACATCTGATGATAATCTGTCTACACAACATGCCCCAGACAGCCCAGGTACACTTCCACATGTCACAGAACATGCATGTGGGATGTGTGCACATCCCAGACACTGTTCATGTCATGGAATATAGAACACATACATGGCAAGCATTGCACAGCACTGGCCACCCACAATAGTAACCCAGATGACTGGATGGTGATTACAGTACCCACCTGTGTGGGACAATCCAGACACTACACCCCTGAGCCACACTGCAGACCATTGTCATGTGGCCTGATACCAAGGTCTACCATTTACTTAGCCTTGTACAGCCTTCTGGCACAGTCAACCACTACACTCCTGTGAAGCAATGCACCCATGCATGTCAGTACTGGCAAACCTGTGTGTGGAATATAATGATTTGGATGCCATTCACACTCACTACACTTCCCATTGGCCTACTGAAGCATGCCTTCTGATGTCAAACACCTTGACATACCCTTTGCCAATATATCATCCTGATAACCCCTGTGGTGCATGTGATACCTGCGCATTACTGTATTGTGGCAAACAAGCTAGTTAGGAAGTCTAATCCTGACCCTGCCAACTGTGATAATGTGTGTGAGTCCCTGTGAGATTGTGGCTGTGTCGACCTTGACACCTGTTCATATGGACATGCACATGTATTACACCTACCTTATCCCTCCTTTATCACTGTTGCAGATGTCACTCACCATCAAATATACCTTTGGACAGCTCCCCAACATGTAAGCTCTGTGGTGCATGCAATAATGGCACAGACATGTGATAGCAATGCATAGTCAGACAGGGGTTTGAAACCCCATACTGGTAAGTGTGTGACACAAACCTGCTTAGGTTTTACTCCCCCCTCATCTTACTTTGTCTCTGTCTGTCTCTCTCACTTCCTCTCTGGTGGATGTGGAGATGTACACCTGCTTTGCTTAGGCAGTAGCTTGTGTTTGGTTAGTGATGCTCATGATCTGCTGATGGCCTCTGCAAGAATTGCAGTCCTCCACTAGCTGATTGCATGTGGAACAGCTGTGGTAACATTCCCATAGCCAATTGCATGGAAACACACTCCTATATCTAGGAACATCATGTGGGTGTTGGCCCTTTTCATTCACTGTGAGCAGGACTTCATGTCATTGTTTGGCAAACAGCATCACAAATGGTAGTGGGATATACCTCTAACAACATACACTGTGGAAACAGGCCAACAAACAGGAGGGGGATGTTCCAGACATGACTACAGAATGTAAGTGTTGCTCTTTTGCATTTGGAGTAATGTTGGTTTAACAGGGTTGTGTGGATATGGCTGGTCTACATGATTTAATACATGCCATGACAGTGTTATGTGTTTGAGGAAACTCCCACCTGTAGGGTTATCTGCAGACTGGCAAGTGTTTGGAGTCTTATGTTTCTTGTGTTACACACATATCATTGAAAAAAACATGAATGGCACCACAAACTGCAGAAAAACAAACCAAAGCAGGAACAAGCAACACCCCAAAATCTTCAGCTCTTCAGCTCTTTATTAAAACTCAAGTAAAAATCTGGTAACAAGTGACAAATAAAGTTAAGAGCTTTTCATCTAGCTTAATAACTAGACTTCATCAGACAACTAACAACAACTCAAATTCACTTAAATACACTTCCCCCTTATCTCCTGTTGACTTAATTGTTTAATAGATACCTATTAAACATAATAGATAACTTTACATTTTGTGATGTTAAACAAAGCTAGACAATCAATGCTACTAGTTTACGCAGTGTACAAACATAATACAATAAAATTAAATAAAGTGTTATACTTGCAGAAAAAGTTTATACTCAGCATTTGCATTCCAATGTATTGGTTGATTACAAAACTGACATATAATAATTATTATACCATGCGATGATCGGAAACTCGAGAAACGTGCATGCTGATTGGCTAATCCAACCAGTGTGCACATATTAAATCGTACCATAAACAAGGAAACAAGTCCGGTCGGTAAATATCGTGCTGCGGCGACAGCAAGTAAACAGTACACTACGATAAACGTAAAACCAAAAAACACACAACAATTCAACTAAAACACAAAAAATTAACCATTTCCCATATTATATTCCTCATTCCCTCACCTCGAACACAAACAAAATAAAAACTCATGCAGTCGCAAATACACCACACACACACTACATAACCACCAGTTATAACACAACAAAACGAAGCATTCTAATAAAACCATTCACTCACCTATATTCCCTACAAAACCTATACACACACAACTCCAAAAGTATACATGCTAAAAACACACCACACATCCCTCGCAAAGTGAAAAACACACACCATACCAAACCTCCACATCAGCATACATCTTCTAAAACCACATACAACACCACCATCTAGTGACCAATTACTAAAAGTACATATTTTAAAAAAATTAATACAAATTAACACTACACCACATTTCAACATACCCATAACTACCTACACGTTATAAACTTCTACACTGCTTAAACTACTCTATAACAAGCACCACCTACCCTTTTGATTACAGCCCTTCAAAAACCTGCACGAGCCCTGTTAAACACAAAGACTACAAACTCAGACAGGAAGAAACACCCAAACAAGAGACACCATAGATAGAAAATAATAAAAAAAATGGAAGTAAACTTTGAAGTAATAAGTGACAGTGAAATAGAAGAAATATTTAAGAACATACCACAAACCACAATGAAACTATCAACAAGCAAGAAAATTCTCCAACCACAAGAACAGGAATTACTACAGCATAACAAGGCCCTTATAGAAGACAACAGTGTGACAAGCCATACTCTTCAGAAAGGTAAAAAAAACATTAAAAGCCTATTCCACTCAGAAACGTAAAAGACATGCAGAAAAAACTATTAAAGAAATAGAAACACTAGAATTAGAAAAAGAAGAATTAAGTACAAGAAAACAAACACAGTGGGCTATAAACATATTTCAAAACTGGAAAAAACAAAAACACTACAACATAGACTTCCACACTATTACACCAGAAAAATTAAACAAAATACTTAGAGAATTCTATGCTACAGTACGAAACACAAAAGGACAAGAATACGTAATAAGTGCATTTGTATCCTTACGTGCAGGACTAAACAGATATATAAACAACCCACCATTCAAGAGAAAGATTAACATCATAACAGATATAGCTCTAACAAATGCAAATAACGTATTTAAGTCAGTAATTAAAAATTACAGAAGACAAGGAAAAGATACAGCAGAACACCACCAGCCACTCACAATGCAAGAAATAACACAACTGAGAAACAGCCAAGTACTTTCCCCAAACACAGCAGACGGACTAGTAAGAAAAGTATGGTTTGATATACAGTTACACTTTGCACGACATGGGAATGATGGAGTACGATACCTCACAGAAGACAGTTTCACAATAAACAAATATACAGATGGCACAGAATATGTAACAAAAAATTTCAACGAACATACAAAAAAAACACAAAAAACATTATGATGTTACAAAACATTTACTAAGAGAATTCATGTTCGAAAACCGCACAGACCCTTCATGTCCTGTAAAAAGTTTCAAAAAATACTTACAAAAAAGGCCACCTAATACAAAACAACTGTTCCTCCACCCAAAAACATATCCACAACATGTACTTGACAAAATTGATACATGGTACACAACACAACCAATGGGAAAAAACTATCTTGCAAACATGTTACCACAAATCTGCAAACAAGCAAACCTATCAAAGAGATACACAAACCACTCCTTAAGAGCAACAGCAGTAACATTACTGTCACAATCAGGGATGGAAGCAAGACAAATAATGACTGTCACAGGACATAAAAGTGAAGCATCACTAAGATCGTATTATCAACCTTCAGTAGATGAATTTAAAACATGGGGAAAATAATATCTGGAACATAAGAAACACCAAAAAATCCAATACATGAAGACAATATCAATAACACAACAGACAACGGACCAAGAAAAAAAAAAATGAAAGTCCATAACACAGAACTTCCATACCTGGAAAATGAACCAGAAAAACCACAAGACAAACAACAGATTATAAACTATGGAACAATAAACATCTACAATATAGAAACCCAACAAAATAAGTAAGTAAACTCTAAATTTATACTAAAACCTCATATATATATATATATATATATATATATATATATATATATATATATCTATATGAAAAAACTTCAACCAAGTCCCAGGATAAAAATGAAACACACAATCCCACACAATTTCTCATTACAGATACTACACCAAGAAGAACTCAAGCCAATATATGAACATAGACAACCATCAAGACAGAACCAATACAGAAATATATACAGAAAAATATACAGAAATATAAAATAAACTACAACAAGAAGACATACCAAAAGATTTAAAACTATGAAGACATACCAAAAGCTTTACAACTATATCTACTAATATAATTATTTCCTAACATTTCCTGAAAAATTTAAAAATAACATGTATTTAAATTAAAACAGAAATAAACAATAAAAACAAACTGAAAGTGTGGACTATTTTATCTCACAAAAAGTGGAAGAATACAAAAAAAGCTAACAAAAACCTAAATAAAAACAATACAAATATAATACAAAACAAACTAACACCATGGTATAATAGCAATAACCCACTTCTGGGTGTGGATAATGCTGGATTTACCCACGGTTGTCTTTGTTTGGTCCCTCAGGCGAAACCACGCCAACCGTGGGTAAATCCAGCATTACCCACACCCAGGCATGGGTTATTGCTATATTGACCTTGAAGGCTTTATGATTAGCAAATTCCCAATAAGGAAATCTACGAACCCTAAAAAAGTTAATTTAACCTTGAAATAAGGTAAAAAGTGATGGAGGAATAAAACTAACCCACCTACATCCTTTCTCATTACTACTGTTATGTTTTACATGATAACCTTCATTTTGAACTACCTATTTAAGTTTTAAGTTCTTGAGTCTCAAGAGGCACTGTATGGAACAAAAATTGTTGATGCCAGGGTAGTGGCAGGCATCTAACCGGATCTGCCACGTTAATTCCTTTTTCTCTAAAAGTAGGGATCTTGGTCCTCCCCTTGAATCTTTTGGAATGTGGTCAATAACTTTAAAACTAAAGCTATGAGTGTGATTCCCCTTGATGTTACTAGCTAGGGCATTTTTGGTTTTCTCCTTTCTAATATAATAAAGGTGCTCATATACCCACTCTCGCAGTCTATCATCAGTTTTCCTGATGTAAAAAGCAGGGCATAGTTGGCATTGAGCTAAATATATCACATATGTAGAGTTACAATTGAATCTACCAGAAGTAATGGTGTAACATTGATCCCTGACCTAAAATGTATACCCTATGTCAATAAATTTACAATAATTGCAAGATTCACATTTAGTCATACCTGAGTTCCTTACAGTTCTAATGTTAATTGTTTACAAAAGGTTTTTCAAGTTCTTACCCTTCTTAAAAATGAAAGAGGGAAATAGCCCCAGTAGTGTATGCAGTTCAGAATTGTTATTCAACAAATTCCAATTTTTTCTTTATTATAGTTAGAATCTGTGCACTTTCTGTGCTAAATGTTAGAATAAAAGGGTCCAGGGACCTATTTGTTACTTGGTTGGAATCAATGCTGGGCGTGTTATGGGAAAGGGCTTTCCCATATAATAATGGGGTATAGACACCATTAGACCTCTTCTGTGTGACCGTAGTCATAATTTCCTCGATAAGGTCACTCAGATATCCGCTAGAAAAAAACATAGCTGCTATTTTTTCACATTCCTACAAAAATTCGCTATCAATTGTGACCATCCTTGCAGCCCGAACTAACTGGCCTTTAATTACTGATTTTTTATGGTGGAAGGGATGTGAGCTACTAAAATGCAAATATGTGTTTGAGAAGGTATCCTTCCTATGGATTCTGGCAGCCAGTCTTTTATGGGTACGATCCTTGAAGAGTTCGATGTCCAAATAGGTTATTGTCTCTTTTTTGAAGGTATAAGTGAATTTCAAAAATTCAGTAGTCTGGTTTAAATATTCAATAAATTGCATAGCTTCATTCATGCTGTCTTTATGGATGACAAATATGTCATCCAAAAAGCATGTGCAAAAGAATAACCTATCCATAAGGTGTCTTTGTGTGAAGATGTGCTCCTTTTCCCAATGAGCCATAACTGTGTTGGCAAAGCTGGCCCCACATGCTGACCCCATTGCCACCCCAATTTTCCGTAAATAAAATTGGTAGTGAAACAGTAAATAATTATTTGTTAGCACAATGTCCAGCAAAATTCTAACTAGTTTGGTCTCTGCTAAGGGGGCCCTTTCTCACTAAGGAACCGAAGTACATATTCAAGTCCTTCTTCTTGTCAGATAGACGTATAAAGATCCCCTATGTTGATGGTTAAGAAATTTAATTTTTCCTGGTAAGGAAGTTCATTTAATTTAGATAGGAAAGACCAAAAGTCTTTACAAATATGATCTTCATTCCTGAGATATTTCTTCAAAATGTTGTCCGCTATCTTAGCTATAGGGTAAGTTATACTTTGACAGGCATCAACTAATGGTCTCATAGGTGGACCTATTAAAGATGTATGTATTGTAGGCACACCAAACAAAACTGGTGTCCTGGGAGCCAACATAGTTAAGTAATTCAACAAGGGCATATTTATTAGTTATTCAATAAACAAATCATTCAGGTGTTCCTTAATTTTTCTGTAACCTAATTTAAATTCATTCAAACTGACTGAGATGTAAGTATCAGAATGCAAAAGATTGGTAAAGATCCTTCCCCATGATCATCAATCCTCCCCCTTTATCAGATTTTAAAGTTCTGATTGGTAGTTGTCGAAAATCAGTAAAAGCTGCCCAGTCATAACCCCTACATTCCTTATAAAATTAGATTTCTCTGTTAATGAATTTCTAAAGTTGATTTCACATATTTTTTCAAATGTTGCTATGACTGAATGACTTAATGGATTAAAACTACTAGGAATATAATACTCAGATGCGATTTTCTCTTCAGCTTTGAAGAGGGCCTGCAGGTTAAGTTTTATAATGTATTGCTTAAAATCCATAATAGTTTGTACCATATTAGCTGGTTTAGTGGGTACAAATGATAAACCCTTTGCTAATAATTCCACTACATTAGGTTTGAATTGAAACTCAGAAAAATTGTATATACTGAAATCCCCTCTACTGTTAGTAATAATTGTAAGTGGGGGGACTGTTTGCCTGTGAATATCAATATTAAGTTCGACATTCACATATGTATCTGTCTCCATAGTTCTATTTTGGATATTCATGTTAGTCAACATGTTAGGAACTGCATATTCAGACCCAGCAGTTACATTATTTGATAAACAAGTGGTAGACAAATCAAACACTTCCAAATGAACTCCAAAATTAGACTGTAAGGGGGTAGTCGGAAGATGATCCATCACCTGCCCTGAATTACTATAATTAAAGCTCAAGGTCCTATTAATATTAACAGGCCTTTCAAACCTAAGTACATCCTGCTCAATAACCTCAGTAGCAATATTCAAGTTAGGAAAGGATTCAACTCTATTATTATTATTATTATTATTATTATTATTAGAAACTTTTTCATTTGTTGTCTTTTCAAATGTAAATGGTTTACCACTAGGCACCACTCTATTAATAACATTAGATTTTCATATAGATCACCTATTTTAGAACTGCAGAAGCATAGTCTGAGGATTGCAGTCAGTACATGGTGACAGCCATGAGAGTTACTGACTTCATATCCCTCATAGGACATATGTCACAACAAACCCTGTTACAACAGTAAATGTATGAAGGTATCACAGCAACATGTCAATAGTGGCCCAGTGTTTGTGCCTCCAGCCACAAGTCATCAACCTTTGTATATATGTCATGCAGTAAGAGGTGCATATGTTCTGTACACCATTATTTATTGACATCATACCTGATAACAAGCCAGTCGGATATTAGACTGCTAGACATGTTATGTATAGTAGGGGTTATATTTGAGGACATAACCTGGGCATTCTGTGGTTGTCTGTACAGTAGTTGGGTCTGTGCACTTATGGTGATTGTCGACAGTATGTGTATTGCGAATACGTACCTTGGCCTGTGTACAGACTGTGGTAGATGTCATCGTTCTTGGTCCTGTTCTACCTGATGGTACATGCTGCTCCAGTGTATGGTACCCTATCGGCTGACATGTTTGTAGGGCCAAACACACACATGTCCCATACCACAGACAGGCATTGGACCACACTGTGTCATGGCCCAGTGTATGTAGGGTTAGTGTGCGAGTGGCACATATGAGGATGGTGTTGATCAGACAGTCCATATAGTGAGTGTAATATTAAGCTTGTTTACCATATGTGACTATGGCTGTGTTCACATTGGTTGTGGGTATGCACTTTCATACATATGTCTGCTACTCTGTACTGTGACATGCCTGTAGAGCCTGTTATATTTACAAGTACATGTCTATTCCCCCATAAGAAATGTAGGCCAGTGTTGAGGCAGTCTGCCTGTAGTTTGCACAGTGCTTTGTTACATGCCTAGCAGCTTAGTGTAATTACCCAGTGTGATGTTATGTCCAGATATTTGTTAGATGTACTGCTGCCAGGCCACCATAACAGTTGTGTATTTCTGACAAAGCAGTGGGATGCTGTACAGATGTATGCCACTAACTACTGGGTAGTATGTGGCCATGTGACCTCTGCACCACCAGTTATGTGTCAGGACAGATAGGAGTATGTGAATGCATAAACTTTGTGGGCATATGTAGTCCAGTATTTACATGATATACCCATGTACATGGCTGTTAGCATCCACATTGTCAGGCTTGGTCCACATGTCTCGCACTAAGGGGATCTGTGTATACCTCAGGACTGAAGAGAGTGTGCCAGACTGTCCACATATATTGGTCATATCTCTGCTGTAGTCCACAGGGTCATTACTGTGATATCAGTGGTACTGTACTATGATGACCTTAGGATGTCTGTCAGTAACTGATGGCGTACATGTCAATAGCAGATGTAACCTCCAACACACAACATGTCTGTTAAGGCAACCCCTTTTACAGTAGCAACAGTCTATATATATACCTGCAATACATACATGACATCCCCTTGCACTAAGAGGTTGAGACTATTGATGCTGAGGTATGACTCCACTCCATGTTCTGGACATATGGTAAATATATATATATATATATATATATATATATATATATATATATATATATATCCATATATCCATATATATATATATATATATATATATATATATATATATATATATATATATATCCAATCTATATATATACATATCTACATACATATATGGATATATATATCGATATATATGTACACATATATACATATACATACACACACACACACACACACACATATATATATATATACATATACACATCTATATATGTCTACACATATACAGATATATATGCACATATAGTTTTAGACATCTATATATATATCAACATAAATATATATATATATATATATATATATATATACATATGTGATGTACATGTGTATATATATATATATATATGTATGTATATATATATATATATATATATATATATATATATATATATATATATGTATACAGTGAGCTCTATATATGACTATATATATTATGCGGTTTACTATCAAAATGTCGATCGCCCATCGTTGACACCACTAACATGAACTCCAAACAGCAACTGTTGGGATGTCGAACACTGAAATGCAAAATCTCACCCCCCGTTGGACCCATGGTAGCACTTGTTTTGTGGTGTAGCAGTCGGAAATGTCGATGTTCGGTGTTTTAGTTCGATATCTTGAGGAATCGGCATTACAGCTTTTGCATAAAGGGGTCGACAGTATGTACATTCGACGATGGGCGATTGACATTTTGATAGTAAACCATATGATGCACTATACAGATGTGTATAAATACATATATATGAATATATATGTGTATGTATATGTAGACACATATCTACATATGTATATGTATATACCCATATCCTTGTCATGTGTAAACATTACTATTGTGTATACCTTCCAAGAAGTATCACATCGTATGTATCTGATATGTGTATATTTAGATATAACAACATATGTGATGCAACAGTAACATCACTAACAAGTACTATACAATTGTAGAAGTCACAGCAAGTGTTCAATACTATTCAATATGTGTACCGACAGATATACTGGAAAACAACAACTGTCTTCACAGCTGTCATGGTGTAGTGGTTAACTACTGTGACTGTAGTGTACAGTGTCCTGGGTTCAAGACCTTCAAGGGATGTTTGGTTTGTTGCTGGGCAGAACAAGGGCTGCTGGATACAGAATGGTTAAGGCAGTTTTCGGCAGCTTTAAGTGCGTTTGCATGGGTTTGTGCGAAGCTAAGCAGTGCTAATGTACAACTAAACATACAGGCACTTACACTGTGTAGGCTTCACTTACCAGTGCGCAAATGTGCTTAGCTGTTATATTGCAGCAATGCTGACACCTGCTAAGCATGGCTTAGTCCTGGTAACCAGTGCTCACATCCCAGTCTGATAACATAGCAGGGTAATGACATCTGTAATAAGTGTATGTAATGCCATGTACATAACAAGCATCTATGTGCTGTCATTACAGTAGCAAGGGGTGTTAGTCTCCTGTCGGGGACACTTGAGTATATATGACTTGTACAACAATCTTATCCATGTGAATGTGTTACATACAAGGGTAGTATCCCAGGTTATATGCAGTCACACTGGCATGTAGTGTATCATTACATTACTACTGTTGACAGTGCTTTCCCAAGCAAGAGTAGATTGCTAATTGTAGTACTGGAAACAAACACCCCTGCATGCATAGATGGACTCTGAGTCCTCACTGTTGTGTTCCTGGTGTGTGAGCTGTGTCACATTATATATTTCCTACTGAATAATGATCTGACATGTGGAAAATAACTGTAGACTATTGTCTGTATAGCACATATCAGTGAGGGCTAGCATCATGTACTAATGGCATACCTATCGGTGTCAGACGTCTATCTTTCAACACATTCATCCTACTGCATAGCTAGCTGGTGAGCTGATGTCTGTCAGTCCCTGTATAGAGGTGCAGATGTCAGGTATCCATCTTGGATACGTACAGGCAATCTATGCTTGACTAACACTGACATGTCTGCCCAGTTGTGTTATAAATGGCACAGATAGGACTCAACACCCTGTATGCACCACATGCCATGGATACCTCCACTATACTACCACAGTTAACAGAACATGCTTGGGTACAGGTCTCCAAGACAGACACTAACCATGTTATGTAATACATGTTGCATACATGTCAACTGGAGCACCTCACCGGCTCTCTGCAGGAGGCACCCAGAGGATTGGCTGATGCATGTCACTCTCACCCTGAGAGTCACCACAGTGGTGTCTGTAGATAGATGGCCTGCTGGCACATGGCAGGTGGCATGATGCCATTGTACACACATTGCCTACACTTCCCATCTCTCCATGGACAATAGCCAAGTACACACCTATGAACACCTGTACCAATGCACCCCAGTACTGACAAATGTGTATGTGTGCATTACTGAGAATATCAGTGTCTGTGTGTTAGTAGACCTATAGTTGGGAATACACTGAGGCCCTTCACACCCACCACACTACCCATTGCCATAGTTAGATGTGGCTGCTGCTGTACCAGACATTACATGTACCTTGTTACACTCCTCTCCATAAGGGATACCTGGGCCTTGCAGTACCAGCACAACACTGTTGTACAAATGGGTTAATAGGCATGGGATACCAACTGAGTTCTGGCAAGTGTGTGTATGTGTGCATGTGTGTATATATGTAGGGCACATCATTCTGTAGCCACATATTCCTATTACAATATGCATTGCCACACAGTATTAGGGATAGTGCTGTTGCTGCTCATAGGAGAGGCATGACAGTGCATCACCCTACTATGCCTGTGGTATGTGCATTAGATTCATATTCCTGTAGTAGCAGTCTTGGGCTGGACAAGGGGATGTATTGCAGTCCTGGTCAATGTGTGATGATGGATATGTCAGAGTGTCATCATGGGTTCCAGTGCATACAATATCTGCAGTGGGGTGTGGGTGCTGGGTATACTGTCATAACACCATGGTACACCTGGTACATGTCCCATGTACCACTGTATGGTGACCAGTGTCACCATCAACCATACAGGTAAATGGTAAAACTATCCAGCCCAATTATGCATGTGCTGTGTGCAGCCTATCTGTAACACACTGGACACACTGACAAGGTAGTTAGCACTGACAGGCAAAGGTCTCTCGGATGTGTGTCTGACTGTTATGTGTTTGTCAATGTGTATATGATGGTATGTCACACTATGTATTGTCCATATACAACCATTACATCCCCCATTACCATGTTGTACATGCCTGGGTATGTCCTGCATGTAACATATAACATGGAACACACCTCATCCTAAAAGGTCTGTGGTGTGTGCAATTAAAGTCACACACACATCAGTCGCACTACATACCTAGGTAGGGTCTAGTCCCAGTGTTGCCAAATAAGATTGTGCATGTATGTGGAGAGATCTACTTCAGGTTGCTGAATATACATGTCCCAGGGGGTCATCTGTCCAAGAACTGTGTGGAATATGCTAAAATGTCACAGGTATAATGCTGTGGATATATATTCCATCACAACTACTGTTAGCTGTGTAAATGGCCTCTTCCCCAATGTACAGGTGTGCAGCGATACTGGGGTTGGTATATAGCTGGGTGGGGCTGTTGTGGACACAGCCAACATCATTGCAGTTACTGTTGAGTGTATCCCCCCGTGTAGCTGGCCGTAATACTGTGCAGTTCATGTTAATAGGTTATGTATTTGTCTATCACACTATGTGTGGTTCTACAGCACCTCTCACCTCCAAAGGGTAGGGGTGTGTCTCCTACACCAGCACACATATGTTTACCATGTTGAGGACTGCACTACATTGGGAAGGGGACATATACCCTGCTGGTACCATCGTCAATGACCTCAAACTAGCGGACTGCTTATTCCACAATATGTTGTTCTGCATAGTCTGGCTTGGTGGAATTGCATAGGCTGTGATGGGTTCCTTGCACAAGTGCATACATCCATGTGTACAGTATTCTCTGTGTAGTGCATCAACACCTACGCCTCTGTGTGTGTTATACACAAACATGGTGTGTGCCACCCAGTACAACTACCATTGTCCACTGTATAAGGGCTGCTAACAGCAGCCACCATGCACTCACCTGTATACACCACCCCCAGACCTATCAGCCATGTGGCACAGGCAGTAACTGTTATACAGACCTGTGACATGTGTTCAACTGTACCCAGGATATGGCACAGCCATGGTGTCACCACAGTGCCATACCCCTTTGAGATATGACAGCAGACCATCTTCCTGCTGACACATGGACACCTACAACACAAATGGATAACATTATAGAGACCGCAATCACTCAGTGTTACTAACAGCTATAATGCATCATGGCTGGACAGCTACACTACCTGACATGTAAGCAATAAACATTACTGCTGACATGTTACACAGCAGTACATTGGTACACTGTAGTACAGTTACCATGTGCATCAGAACCATATTAGCCTGTCCCTGCATTGATGTTATGGATGACAGGGATGTGGCACAGGTATCATCATATGCACAGGGTGTGTTGTTGGTTTGCCAGAGACCTAGGGTGCGCCATACATTTGACACAATGTGTGTGAGTGAGGGGTTTAAACTACTGATATGGCCATTGTGATGTGGTGGGTGTAGGTATGGGGTTGCCCTAAGTGTGTTTATGTTGTGTCTGGGTATGCATGCACAGAGTTCTGCCATGTGGCTACCCTATACAGGTGTTTGTTGGACAACTGCAGACCATACCTGGCAGGGTGTGCAGTTCACTGCCCCTGGCCACCGACACAAGAACTGTGCCTACCAGTGTTTCCATGGACACATCCAGGTACAAGCCTTGATATGCTACTCTCCCCTGATGATGACATATGTCCACTGGAGCCAGGTCCCTCCTGGGACTGGTCAGGGCCACGTGCAAGTGGCCTGCTATGGTGTGGTGTGGACAATGCCTCCCCTGCAGTGCTGGGGCTGGTACTGCCACTACGGGAGTGGCTTGGTGTCCTTGCATGTCCACATTGACCTCCAGATGTTGGTGTTGCTGGCCTACGTCCACATGGCTGTCACACCACTGCCACCACATACTCTAGCATGGAAATCCACGGTCGAGGAGGCCCACCATCTCACCCCACCATCTATCCATGACCTCTGTATAATAATGGAGGGCACCTGCAAGATCACAGATGTTGTCACTTACAGCTGAAAAAGCAGCCCTCTGCGGCCTCAGACCCTGTCTGGTGTACCATTCCATACATGCCTACACCTCCCTGACAGCCTGAAACATGCATCTGGTGGTACCAGATGTGCCACATCTGCCAAGGGCACGATGACCAGCAGCCCTCCCAAGAGCACCCCTGTACATCTGCCTATGTGGTACCCTGATGTACATCCAGCTATGGATACCACACTGTCCTGTGCACTGCCACCAACCACCAACTGTCCCTCTGCTATGGCCACTGGTGATGGGATATCCATAGGCACTGTCTGTGCAGTGATGGGGTGGATAAAAGGGGGATGTGAAACGATGGTGCAGTTTCAGCCTCTGACAACCCTGCCTATGCCTCAATATACCTATCATCATTTTCAGTGTTTGTATGGACACCAACATCAGATTGCATGCAGGAGGGACCCTGACCCACATTGCTACCTGTAAGGGGAAAACAAGAAAAGCACTTTAAGACCTGTACATCATTGCTTAACAGTACTCGCATACACACACACACACACACACACACACACACACACACACACACACACACACACACACCCTGACATTTCACCATAATATCTACCTGTCCCTGAGTTTACAGACTGTCCCAAGTTTATTCTCATAAGTTCCCCACCCTGCATCAGACTTGGAAACTTACACTCATTAATACCAATCATTAACATATCATTCTTCTAATTGCCTAGACAAGTTACCACAAAACATGGCCTGTTACTCCATTACCTCTTTGACTTGACTGGAGTCGGTTTTACAAGGACTCACTGCTGTCATCCAGTGTTCACCCTGGGTTTGTCCAGACATCGTGAGCATGGCCCCCATATGTTAGGGGCTACTACAGTCACTCAATAATGTCACGCACGGGAGTGCCATATGTAACTATTGCTCAGTAGATGCAAGACCTGTTGCTCTAGTAACTTATTATGTGGACAACAGTAACATTTGGATACACTCACTGGTGTTGTCTAGTAATTCCCCAATGTATCTGTAGTGCTGCATATGTGAGTATTATTTCACCTTTCTGATGATTGCAGTTTTAACAGTATACCTAGTGTCTACTATCCTCCCAGTGCATGTACCATGCTACAAACCTTATTATACTATCAGCTGTCCTGAGATTACATATCAGACAAGTATTCCTGGTGTCTCATGTGTCAGTCCATGTCCATGTACTGCACGATTCCAAAGGGAAGTTGAGACATGTGAACAACTCCACATAAACACATGTGCATACATGGACACACACACAAACACACACACATACACATACACACACATCCTACATGCATCATCCCCCTCCACTCCACTAGATTGCACTTACAGACAAAATAACCCCCCACCCCACCCCCCACACACACACTTGCAGGTGAGGTTGCATGAAGATATTACACAGAGACCTCCCATTACCCATCTGTCAACATGCATAACATATGGTACTCAACAGCATACAGTGCAGCTATAGTCAATCCATGCTAGCAACAGTATACATGTGTGTGGTGCATGGTCTGTGTTAGTAGGTGATGCCCTTTCTCCTGGAAAACACTGCACCCATGTACACAGTATTCCTGTGCACCTGTTCAGCACCCTGCCATGTACTGTTCACCATATCTCACAGGTGTACACACCATTGCTGAATGTGTATTACTGTGTCAGTTATGTCTGCTCTGCTGCTCACAGCCCCTATGAGTTTGTCCGACACATACCTGGGATGATACGTGGACAGATGTCATTTGTGAATGCCTGCTGTCTGATTTACAGATGTCATCATCAGCGGTGCATATATGACCAATATGTTACAATTACACTGACAACCATCAAACCTTACCGTGGCTATGGGGAGTGTACACACCTTTATTGATATGAAGCCATCTTCCTTGATATGCCATGGGAAGACATTTCTGCATATGATAACATTACATGTGCCTGCTATGTGACATATGTCCTGTACAATCAAATGCAGTGTCAAACAAATGTGTTAGTTGTGCTGATGATGATTGAGATGCATATGCAGTCACTATTCCTGGCAGGGGAATAGTAGCATGGGCCATCTGCATTTGCCAGTATATGATCAGTCTGCCCTACACAGGTCCCCCAACTCTGCACGATTGCAAGGGCAACTCATGTGCACATCCCTTGGAGTTCACACACTACTGTCACTACTGCTGTAGAGTCAGGGTTATGTCTGCCACAGTTACTGACCCCGACTGTGTGCAGATACAGCCATTCATAGCATACTTTAGTTCCCTGCTGCAGTACACTGTTGTGTCATGATGGCACCCCCTCCCCACCTTCAGCCTTTTTGCAGATGCTTGACAACTGTGGTCTACACATGTGTCAGTTTACAGTGTCACAAACACTGAACACTACATGTAACAGCCTAGTTCCAGCTAATGAATGGCAAACATACAGGTGCACACTGGCACCAGCATGGTACAGATGGGGATGGTGGGCCTGAGGTGGGGTGAGGTGTTGGTTGTGCAGCACGTGTATCGTACATGATACTGTCTGTAGGTTTCCAACGTGGTCTTGGTACACAAGTACACATTGCAACGCATGCCTTTTGGGGACCACTTCTGTTATGCATACGCTACCTGTAGAGAGGCATGGCTGATGTTTCCTGTGGTACAACTGTCACATCTGATTACCCTAACCCATGGGCCACACATTTGCAGAGTCCAGGGAATTGCTGACACAGGTACTGCACATCCACTACTTGCTAGACATTCCTGCAACCCTCTCAGTGTTGTGACATGTTACTAGGCAGCCTGCGTGACTGGTTTGCTACATGTGACATCATCTGTCTTGGATGGCCATCTGTTTATTTCCTACATTATTCCTGTCCCATACATCTTTACCATACACATGACTGTCTGCACTGTTTGCCATGGTATATGCAATGGTGAGGTATGGCTACATGTCCAACTCATGGGTGTTACCTGTTGGGTATGGGGCCCACGCCATGGCATGTAAGATGTGAGCAAGCCATGGATGCCTCTGTTGCAGGTAAGTGTGCACATTTGATGGCCGAAAGTCTTGGACAGCAGACCAATTCTTGGTGTGACATTAGGGATGTGTACTTGCAGGAAGGTGCATTTCCATGACAAATGCATGCAGTCAGTACCTCAACAGCTGCTTCTACTATATCTTGTCTGAAGTGTGCGCACACATATGCTTCCAGTGTTTGTGAAGGTATGTATTCCCCATATTTGCTGTCCTAACATACGATTCCATACTACACACACATTGCTCATGTTAGGACCACATTGCAGGTTGTAAGGGTTGTGGACCGTAGTATTGTGATAAGCTGTAGTGTAGATCTGTAACAGTTGCCATTGTAATACTGGTATATACACTGTTGTAGCACTGTATAAGGGTGATGTTTCACACATGTCCCTACTGTAGGCCATTTGTCTCACCATTATGTTCATCTCTGTGCACACATTTTGCAATGACAGGATGTTAGTTATATTGCAGGAGTCTGACATACCCTTCAGATAAACCATTATTGTGGCCACTGTGATGCAGTGCATTTAACGGCAACAATACATGAACATGTGCAGCATGCATTATGGGTAGATGTGTTAAATGTCTGCATGGAATATACCATAGCCATAATACGACCGGTGTATTG
The DNA here is from genome assembly GCF_019279795.1 of Protopterus annectens. Taxonomy (NCBI): domain Eukaryota; kingdom Metazoa; phylum Chordata; order Ceratodontiformes; family Protopteridae; genus Protopterus; species Protopterus annectens. The sequence continues at coordinate 817,423,576 of NC_056731.1, read as the reverse complement.
GCAAATCTGAACAAACACCATACTCACCAGCAACATGGCTGCTGCCTTAGAAGTATACCAGAGGGACCTACATAAGTGTGTGAGAGATGTGATGTCAGTAGCCACATTGGTACAGGGTGGGTGCAGCATTACAGTACATCAACAGTACAAGCCCACAATACTACAGCTTATGCACATCTGTTTATTACTACTACGCAGCAATAGACTATATAAATATCATCGCACATATGCATGATCTAACTGTACAGATGCAGATGGATATGCAACAGTGGTCTACTGATGTGCCCTGTGGCCTTACCTGCACGCTCCTCTGCCTTTATGTGGGCAGCACCCACCACCACTATGCTCTCCACCAGGAGTTGTGTGTGCGGGTGGGCAGGTGCCCCAAGGCTGGCAAGGAGCTCTTCAGCATGTGTCGGGGGGAATGGATGGCATGACCCCCCCCCTTTGTGAGCCGATCCCCGGACTGCATCAGCATGTGGATGGGCATTGCGAAGTAGGTCTGTGCAATGATGCCAGATGTGCTCATAACTGCGGTTATGCAGGCCAACATCATTTACCCTGTGGACAAGATCTTTTCACAGGGTGGACCGCTCCTGCTGCTCATGGGCTTTTCAGCCAAACAACACCTGGTAGTGCTGTACCAGGTGTGTGATGATGACTTCATCCTCATCCACTGTATAAACAGGAAGGCTCTCATGGGATATCTTGCCTGAAAGGCAAAGATGGAAACAGGTCTGAGCAACTCATACAGCAAGGTTATCATAGATCTCAATACACATCTCTGTCTCCCCCCACCATATCTGCAACAACAATCTGATCACACAACTCAAAAGGTATGTCTACAGAACACCTACCATTGGGACATATATCATATTGTACCACACTATGTGCTATGTGTTTGTAGCAATATTCCTTGTGGGGACACTATCATTGCTGGCCTGTTATGAACAGTGTCACCTGCATGCCATTGTAAGGGCCAGTATGATCCCATAAATGCACGTGGTCTGTTTGCAATGTGATTGCTGCGCATCTGTTGTTTTGTGTTGTTGGGGATATCTATGCATGCTGTTGGACATGATCTGGGAATGGGTGGACTATTACTACCCACATATGTTCTATAGCAGTGACACAATAGCATGTTTAGGGAACAGTTGCCAGCAGAACCACCTCTCCCACCTCATCTGTCCATGTTACCAGTTTACATCATATGTGGGACCCACCCTGGGGCCTGCTCATCTACTGGTCCTGCACTACCTTCAGGTGGAACCACCTCAGGGGATGCTGCCCCCCCCACCTGGGAGGACACACAGACATGATCCTGTCACCCGAGATCAGGTCCAGGGTCTGGTGCATAGGGAGCATCACAGAGACTTGGGGGATGTGCTACAGCACCTTGAGGCCCTCAGTACACACTCACAGGGTCAACATGCTCCTCTTGCTCAGTCTGCAGCCCAGGCACCTTCAGGGCCGTGAAGCTGATGTTGTGACTGGCCATGAATGGGGGCCTTGTTCCCATTATTTCCATATGGGAGCTCATGGGGCGTCCACATCACAGATGACACTTTCCATCCAAGGTGTTTACCGACCACATGTGTCATATACTGTCCCTGTAGGCTGTTCTCTCAATCTTCTAACCCAACCCACCTCCACAAATACACCTGCTATCCTTCCCATAAATTCCCAGTCCCACCTTCACAAACAAGGGCAATGTGTTCCCAACATGGGGTTCACAAATGACATAACCATCCATGTTGTACACACTTACTGCTGTATATATATATATATATATATATATATATATATATATATATATATATCAATGTATGTCTTGATATATGTGTGATGTTCCCTCACACATAGCATGCAGTACTGTGATGCAAAACTAGGGGACATATATTTATATACATACGTGTGTGTATGTGTGTTTGTAGTGTTTGTATATATATATATATATATATATATATATATATATATATATATATATATATCTCTAGGATTTTTGATTGAAAGATCAAAAGTCCGACTCCATTATCACCGAACACACTTTAGTGAAAGCACTTTTCACCGAAAAAGCGCTTTCGCTAAAGTGTGTTAAAAAAAGAAAAAAACAGTAAATTAACATTTATGCAGGGGGGCAAGCTCCCCTGCATCCCTCATGTGGGAGCCTGTGACTCCACACCCTCACTACTTTATTATTCTCACTCCAAGTTCGCACTACAGTGGGGAAAAGGGAAAAATTCCATTAACCGCATCATAGTACGTTCTCCGCAACAGTCACTCTCCTACAACTCATTCTACCTCCAGGCATACTTCCGTGAAAGTGCTTCTTCAGTGAAAAGCACTTTTGCATAAGTATGCCCGGCCGCTTCCAATTCGGTGAAACGGCTATTTGTGCATTAGTCCTAGACCCATATATATATATATATATATATATATATATATATATATATATATATATATATATATATATGTATACACATATAGGTGTCTGTATATATGTAGACATACATATATATATATATATATATATATATATATAATATATGTATATATATATATATATATATATATATATATATATACATATATATATATATATATATATATATATGTATATATATTTATACCTATATATATATGGGGTGCATTCAGACATCATGTCCACACTCTCTAACTCTCCTTCCTGCACAGCTGCACTGTTCTGCCTTGCTACAACAGACAGGTGCCACATGTGGACACTGCCTAAAATTAGGGGGGTATCTATAGGGACAGATTGCAGGTTAGCCTATTACACACCTATGACATTTCTGCATGCTACATTGCACATTAAATTGACTGTCCTGCAGGTGGTGGGCTCTGGATCCCACGTGTCCATCATAATGGCGTTACTTCCACCACCAGCTATTGGCCACATTAATATACATGTTTTGCATTACACAACACACACTATGATGGCTTACATCTTGTCAGTCAGTGCTGATCTGCACTGTTGATGGGTATGGCCCACTACCCACAGGGACAGACACTATTGTCCATAGCAGTTGTTCATCTGGACATCATTACAACAACAA